>NW_008346683.1:1268968-1271895 GCF_000622305.1 Nannospalax galili | reverse complement strand
CCTCCTTTATAGTCCTCCAGCCCCTGCTAATCATGTTAGTCTCCCTTGGTGACAACCATGTATCTTTAATGCCTTCAACCAGCCACCCCATTAAGGCCTGCTCCCCCCTGCATTGGCCTAGGTTGAACAGCCTATATCGCAAGGATGCATGGGTGGTTATATAACTCAGCTGTGAAACTTCTGAAGGACTTAGACTGACATCATTTGCTCCCATTGAAGAATCGCGCTCAACACACAGGGACAAAACCAAGTTTCGGGATGCAAAAGCAAGAGGAATTTATTCATACACAGGCGCCTGCGGACGCAGAGTCCCGCTCGGGTCAGGACTTGCGTGCCGGGCTTAGTTTGGGGGGGCTTTTTATAGAGCAGAAGCAAGGTACAGAAGCAGATGCATGGTTACAAGATTATTATTAGTGCATTTCAATGGGTACAAGGTATGAGGAAACAGTATTGCCAAATTCAGAGGGGGCTATGGGTGAAACTGATTGTTATCGTTAACTTCCCAGTAGGGGCTGTTATCACTAACTTCCCGGTAGGGGCCTCAGGGTGGTGGCAGGTGGTCCGACTGCAAATGTCCTATCTTCCACTGCTAGTTTCACAAGACCTGGGTTAGAATCTTGGCTTATCGAATGGCTGATTACAGTTCTTTTTCTAAAATGGCCTTCCTGCTGTCAGTCGGGTCCTTCAAAAGCACCATAAAGGAGGCCCCCTGAATTCTAGCTTTGTATGCTTCTAATTTGACCACTCCAGAAGAAAACACCTTTCCTCATAGCTCCCATGAACATCCCAGAGCTCTGCTCACAGGCCATGTCTGCATCCCCATACAACCCGTTCCTGAGTAGACTCATGGCCAGGATTTGGGATGTCAGCACAGTCCTATTAAACTATATGACTGGAAAATGGCAGTTCCTTGAAGGAAAACCAAGATGCAATTTCAGGATTGTTTCAGAGGAACCCTCGGAAGTGTAAGGGGACATGAAAGAGGAGGCCCAGCCTGGGCTTGAGGCAGGATGGAGCAGACAGTATTTCAGGAAAAGAAAACATTTCTGTCTAGATAGAAAGATCAGGGACAGTGAGACGAGCTGTTGAGCTGTAGGCAGAGGCCAACTCTGCAGCCTTGCAGCCTCTATCTGGGTGTCTTCCTTGATAGCATTCCAAGCAAGAGATGCCAATGCGAAACCCTGAACTTCCCACTCACTGTCCCGTTTAGACTGGGTCAGACGGGAACAGGGCTGGAGCCAGCTGCCTGTTGGGAGTCACAGTTGCCCACCAGAGAGATGACCAGGTCCTATGACGGTGACAAGAAGGGGATAAGGAAAGCAAAACTATTTAGGAGACAAGACAGGATCTATCAACAGCCCTGGGTGCTTAACCTGGAAGACCTCCAGCTGCCCATTTTCTCCTCCTCCTCCACAAGACTTCCTAATGGAAGTTAACGTCCCCACCTCCTCCTTCCCTCCTTCCCTCCTCTAAGCTCACTCCAGGGCCATCAGCCAAGCTTCCCCAGAAGTGGGTCTCCTGCTGTGAAATCCATATGTAAATGAGCTCTTCTACTTGTTTGGATTGTAAAGGAGAGGTGCCCAGGCTGGCCCCACCTAGGGCAAGTTCTTTGCCCTGGAGTCAAACAGAGCCAAGTTTCATTCCTGCCTCTGCTACCTATCAGCTGTGTGCCCTTGAGCAACCTACTTAACCTCTCTGAACCTCAGCTTCCTCATTTGAAAAATGAGTATATTACATGAGCTCACAGAATGCTTATGAGATTTAAATGACTTTGTACACCAGGAAGCCAGAAATGGCTCAAAAAGTGAGCTCAGCTGGGATTGGTCCTACTTCATCCCAATCCTTCTCGCTTAGATGCCTAAGGACCTATTTGCACCTATTTGCCTTTTTTTGACAACAATCTTTTATCATGCTCCAGTTTTGTGATAATTTTGATAAATTAAAGGCAAACAGTCAAGAGTCATGCAATTCATTACACTGAGCTTCAGTGACAATTACTAAGTATTCCAGTCCCTGAAAGGACACAGCAGCTGGCAGGTGGTCTCGGGCTGTTGGTTAGGTCCTCCTGGACCACAGGCTCATAGGTTTGGGCTAATGAAGAGAAAATGGCACATGTAAAATAGGAAAAGTATACTCCCTGAACCACTGGGGCATGTGTTCAGCCTTTAAACATTAGGTCACTGTCCTGCTGACACTCACACGCTGCAGTGAGTGGTTAGGAAGTTCAAATGAATAAGCAAAACTTGTCAAATCCTTAAGAGCCAGAAAGACCGAGACAACTGTCCCCTTCATCCTTGAAAACCAAAGGCTGGGAGGAGAAGGGAGGAAACCCACAGACCTCTGGGTAGCCTGAAGTGACTGTGGACATGCTCACCAGCTCCTGATCTGAGGCACACACCTGATCCAATCTTCTCATGGGTTAGACAATTTCAAAAAGAAATTTAAAAGGCAGCATCGGATGATGCAGCAAATTACAAACTTAAAGATTTCATTTTCTCATGAGGCTATCAAGGTGGACATTTTAAATTATTTCCAAAAAGTTCACTATATTCATGAGCAGTTGATTCCTAGAGGATTATCAAAGCCTGTTAGAAAGCCACTCCTTGAACTTGAAAGTTGAAGCCCCAGGAAGCAAATGGGCTCTCCAAGGATACTTCCCTTGTAGAACCCTGAGACCATCTTCATTCACCCGCTACCCCCCAATCCCTCCAGACCCCCACTAATTACTCTTTTAGGGTCTGTAAAATGCTTGGCTGCTGCTTTAGACATACCTAGACATACCCTGGCATGCCCTGACCCCCGCCTGCTATTCCCCAACCCCCTTCCAGGAAACTATAGATTAAGCAAGCCCGAGCATAACAACTGCCCTATAAGGTAAAAACAGAGACTCCTGGCCCCACAGGTAACAGTTATCACATTCTACAGTC
>NW_008346683.1:1224164-1268872 GCF_000622305.1 Nannospalax galili | reverse complement strand
TCTAAAACCTATAAAAGGCTCCACTCTCCCTTACTCTGGGCTCTCAGCACGGATCCATTGAGTTGTTGAGGTCTGAGAGCCCAAGCTTAAGCCCAAATAAACCATAAACCTTTGCTTTTGCATTTTGGTGTGTTGGGTCCTCGGTGGTCTTTTGGGTGTCCAGTGGATGGGGGTACAACACCCTCACCCCTCTGCCGTAGGCAAAATGCTAAGCTACATTGGCCTCCTGCTAGTCACCCGGTAAACAATTCAGCCACAAAGACTCACCTGAAACAACACTCAGACCCAAGGACAGCCAGTACAGAGCACCAATGCCATCCCTCCCCCTGACAGGCTCATGGCAGACATCACTAGTCCATCAAGAGTCTACAAGCACCATTTCCCATGGAGCTTCCTTGGCACAGTAGCTATGTGGCCGTCCTCAGCAGAGAGCATCCCTTTCTTTACTCAAGATGAAAAGGAAACCCAAGGAGAAGTGATGGGTCCAAGGTTGCTGACCCAGGATTGTCACAGCTATGCCGACTACTATAGAAACCAACATCCAGGGTCTGGAGACGTAGCTCAGCAGTTAAGAGCAAGTACCACTCTTGCAGAGGACCCAACTTCAATTCCCAGGCACTCACATTGGGCAGCTTACACCCGCCTGGAACTGCAGCTCCAGGGGATCCTATACCCTTTTCTGGCCTCCACAGGAACACAGCGTGCACACACACACACACACACACACACACACACACACACACACACAAACAAACACACAAATCCTTTAAAGATCTCACAATTTTTTTTTTAAAAAAAAAATTCAAATCCTGCCTAGCACCATGCCTCTACCCTGCATGATTTAGAAATAGCTAATCCCGCAGTTCCTTCCTTTCATAAACCTGCTGCTCACTTTATAGAGTCTCAGGAAAAAGACAGGGAGGAAGAGGGTAAGCTGGGGTGGGGGGTGGGGTAAATGGAGAAAGAACGGGAGCTGCTCATGTGTGCAAAGCATTGGACATTTTGCCAGTATCTTTACATTCACTATTATCACATTTCATCTCACTGCATCTCATCTCCAGCCTCATAAAGAATGAAAGAATAAAAGTCAAGGAGGAGAGGTGACATACTCAAGGTCACACAACTCCTAAGTGGTGGTGCTGAGACTCAAGCGGGGCCTTCTAGACTGCAGAGATCTCATTTTCCACTCCATAAAGTGGGGTTCCTTAGGAAGCACATCTCTGTCCTCTAGGAGTCAGATGTGTATCATTTCTTCCATGTGAATTGAGAGGGCAAATCAGCTAGGTCAGGCCCTGATTCCCAACAGCATGAGCGAATCCCCTGACCTAAGCTGCTTCCCTCTGGGTCTGCTGCCCAGAGAATGAAGATGCATCTGTTGACTGTTTAGCAAGGGGCATCATCTGGTGGCAGCTCAAGCCAGCACTGGATTCCAGATGTCCACCATCTTCCCAGCCAGATCTCTGTCCTTCCCTAATGGTGATATCAGTGCCTCTGGAAATAACCTAATTAACTGATGGCCTGCTATTGACTCACCCAATAAATATTTACTGAGTGTCTACTTTGTTCTGGGAACTAGACTAGCCCCTGGGGATACAGATAAGACAATTCATAGCATGTATATTATAGGAGAGAAATATAACAGCCATGTTTATGAACAAATGAAGAAAATGCTGGAAGAGACACGTGATGAATAGGGTTATCTGACATAGTAATGTGGGGGATTTAAAAGGACCCAATAGGGCTGGAGGGGTGGTTCAGTGGTGGCTCTTGCAGAGGACATGGATTCGGTTCCCAGCACCCATATGGTGGCAAACAGCCATTCCTAACTCCAGTTCCAGGGGGAGCCAACACTCTCTTCTGACCTTCCAGGGGGTTGCACACATAGGTGCACTCACATACATGCAAGCAGAACACACACATACACAGACACACACAACACACACAAAATGAAAGAAAGAGGAAGGAGGGAGGGAGGGAGAGAGGGAGGGAGGGAGAAAAGGAGGGAGGGAAGGGAAAATAAAGGGGAAAATTGGGTTTTGGAAAACTATGTTCAGGGTCTTTATGGGCTAAGGAAGGAAGGAAGGAAGGAAGGAAGGAAGGAAGGAAGGAAGGAAGGAAGGAAGGAAGACCCATAACTTTAGACAGGCCTCTTTGACGAGGTGAACATGAATCCAAATCCTGAAGCTGAAGGATGGGGGGAGGCATCATCAGTGCAAAGGGGATACAGAAGAGCATCCCAAGTGTAGGGAAGGTCAAGTAAGGATGCTCAGAGGCAGCAAGACTTCAGTTGACAGAGAAGGCCAGCAAGAAACTAGGTCAAGGGTTGTTCTCCCAGAGAAAGGTGGGAAAGGTGGCATTCTGGGAGTTTGAACAACTTGTCTAAGATGTCTGTCATTTCTAAATGACGTCAATTAAATGACTTCTCAAATGGATTGTGTCAATTACTAACCTCTCACATCTGTGTCTAGTTACTTAACCTCTCCCTTCTCTATCAGAAAAGGGGGACTAGTCTTCCTCTCATCTTATGTCATTGAAATTCCTCATGAAGCACCATGACAAAGGGGCTTAGCAGAGGTTCCAGCATGTGGTACTCTGGAGGAGCATAGCTCATCTCATGGTTGTAATATGAGGTCAAACATCTCAAGACGCCAGTACCAATCTTGAGCATCTGCCATCCACAGAAATAATCCCCCAAACCCACATCTTCTAATTCAAAATAAAGCACTGAAGGCTCACTGGACACTGTAGTAGAAAACCTCCATGTTAGTGCTCACTTCACAGACGGGATCCTAACAAACTGTCCCAGGTCAGTATCCTAGGTGGAGCTGGAGTTTTCAGAGTTCTTGGACTCTTACTGTATGTCATACAAGATGTTCAATACCAAAGACAGCCCAGGTCCTATCCTTGAGGACACTCTGTAGGGACAATTACAGTGCCGATGGATCTCCCTGGGAAGAAAGACTCAGAGAGTGCTGACTACAGCCTTCTCCTTACATGAGGCACAAACACAGTACAGGGACTTTGGGGTCAGGCAAACCTGGGTTCAAATTTCATCTTTTCTAGCATAAAGACGAGATTCTGAGCAAGTCATTCATATCTCCTAATCACAGAGTCTAATATGGACAGGATAACCACAGCCAATCAGGAGTGAGATACTTCTCAGCCAATCAGGAGTTAGCTGCATCCTTGGAAGACTGAACTGTATATTCTCAGAGGACAGTCACTGTGAAGGTCTTGTCTGTTGTGATGGATCTCATGTCTGGCATTCAGCATGTGAACAGGGACAGGCAGGGCAAGGGAGAGATATCCCAGAGAGGAAGCTTGAGAAAAATCACTGATATATGAAACAATTGGGTGCATTCAGAAACCTAGAACTAATAGGTGTGGCTACATCTACGACAGTGCGACAGTGTGACAGTGCACAAGGAGTGGCAAGGACATTGATGGTGGAGGAAGGCAGGGACTTGTCTGAGCTGCCTCTCCAGGCTACTTGCCTTGAGCTCAAGTCAAGTCTATTTCCCCTAAATGGACAGTGAGAGGCAGCATAAGTCTGGGGGAGGTGAGGTATTGTTTCCCCTTCCAGAAGTGTGTGTGTGCGTGTGTGCGTGTGTGTGTGTGCATGTGATGTGCGTGTGTGTGTGTGTGTGTGTGGTGTGGGGGGGATGTGGTGGGGGTGTGGGGGGGTGTGTATGGTGTGTGTGTGTGTGTGGTGTGTGTGTGTGGTGTGTGTGTGTGCTGCGTGTGTGGTGTGTGTGCGTGTGTGGTGTGTGCGTGTGTGGTGTGTATGTGGTGTGTGTGTATGTGTGTGTGTGGTGTGTGTGTGTGTGATGTGTGTGGTGTGTGTGTATGTGGTGTATGTGTGGGTGGTGTGTGTGGTGTGTGTGTGGTGTGTGTGGTGTGTGTGGTGTGTGTGTGTGTGGTGTTTGTGGTGTATGTGTGTGGTGTGTGTGGTGTGTGTGTGTGTGGTGTTTGTGGTGTATGTGTGTGGTGTGTGTGGTGTGTGTGTGTGTGGTGTTTGTGGTGTATGTGTGTGGTGTGTGTGGTGTGTGTGTGTGTGGTGTTTGTGGTGTATGTGTGTGGTGTGTGTGGTGTGTGTGTGTGGTGTGTGTGGTGTGTGTGTGTGTGGTGTTTGTGGTGTAATGTGTGTGTGGTGTGGGGGGGAGTCAGCTCCTGTGTGTGTGTGTGTGTGTGTGTGGTGTGGTGTGTGTGTGGTGTGGTGTGTGTGTGGTGTGTGTGTGTGCGGTGTGTGTGTATGTGTGGTGTGTGTGTGGTGGGGTGTGTGTGTGTGCGGGGTGTGTGTGTCGTGTGTGTGTGTGTGGTGTATGTGTGTGTGGTGTATGTGCGTGTGGTGTGTGTGGTGTGTGTGTGGTGTGTGTGTGTGTGTGGTGTGTGTGTGGTGTGTGTGTGGTGTGTGTGTATGTGTGTGTGGTGTGTGTGGTGTATGTGTGTGGTGTGTGTGTCGTGTGTGTGTGTGTGGTGTATGTGTGTGTGGTGTATGTGCGTGTGGTGTGTGTGGTGTGTGTGTGGTGTGTGTGTGTGTGTGTGTGTTTCCCTTTTCTCCTTTCCTATCTTTCCTTCTTTCCCCAACCTACTGAGAGGCTCTTAGGGGTGTGGCAGTCACTGGGCCACCATGACATGGCACAGATAAGAGCATAGCCCTGTGTGGTAAGGAAGATGGAAGACTTGGCCTATTTGAAATCATCCCTTTTCCTCCATATGCCAGGATACAGGTTTTCTACTGTTTCTAGCCAAAAGTAATACTAGTTTGTGCAGAGACTTGAACAATCCCATGCAGGTAGCCACACTATGGATAGACCTCTACTAATGACTCCTCTACTCATTGAACCAGTCTTCTAGATATCTCCAACTGTAGTCAATGAGGTGCATCCCCTGTACCCCCAAGATTCAGACATTTTTTTTCAAACTGTCACCTGTCTTTTCTTATCAGAGTGAGACCCAAGGTGGAGATGACGTCGTCTATTTTGTGGTTGTGATTGAAGCTGCCTTGGTTCCCCAGGGTCCTGACTGCTCTGCCCGACACACTGAAAATATGACTCCTTGAGTGAGAGACTTAGAAGGGACTTTTAGGGGACAGGGCTGCCGCAGGAGCAGATCCCATGTGTCTGTCCTTATGCTTCTCCCCACATTGCCTTGAGGGGATACAGATTATGGTGATCTTTTTTATTGCGTTTTTTAAACACCTGCATGCAAAAAAAAAAAAAAATCAGCTTTCAAACCAAAGGGCAGGACCCAAAAGACACTGATACAGACCTCATGCAGTAGCAAAACAAGCCAGATGTCCCCATCACCAGGGAGACCAGCAAAGGATCCCTGGTGTCAGGAAAAATCACAAAGATTTGGAAATGAGCAAGGTCAAGCGCAAAACTCTCTCCAGCAGCGTTTGGCTCTTACCTCCTGGATCTCCCGGGATTATGGGCTCCTACCAAGATGAACACCTTGGGCAAGCATCCATCACCAGGCTACTGACAGCTGTTGGAGGGGAGCTGCCAAAAGCCTCTGAGGATGCAAATGAATGTTTTTTGTTCACAGCAAGGAAAATGAATTCGTCTGGTAGGGATACATCGATTTCTACCCTGTATGAAACTTAATAACAATAACCCCAACCATTAGATTTCATTGCCCAATGGCAGTGACTGTCAAAATATCATCTGGGCCCATGTGGAGGAATCCCCCAAGATTCCTTCAGGGATTCTGTCAGGCCAACACTCTTCATAAGAGCATCAAGGCTTCATCTGCCCTTTTCACTCCCATCTGCTCACAGATGTGCAGTGACATTGTCCCGGGGCTGCCTGACCCGCTGTGCTTCTACCACTGCCCTGAGAGTTAATGAAATGTCCGCTTCTGCGTTCATGTGTTCTTAACATTTCTCCATTTTCATGGTTTACACTGCAAATACTGGTAGACACACCATAAACAGAAACTCTTCAAATCTTCAATAATTTTCAAAAATGTAAAGAGGTCCCGAGACCAAAGCACTTGCAAAGCCCTGCCTTGTACAGCATTAACTATGTCAACTAGGTATTTTACATTGGCTTGATTTCAGCATTTCTCAGTGGATCATCTCTAGTGGTCTCTATGGAAGTGTTTATTCTCCTTTGAACTGTTTTTAATATCTCATCGATCTCCAGTAATAGATGAGCTAAATAGAGCCATTGTTCCTTATGTGCCTGACTGTCTTGTTTTCAACTTGGTGAGAAAAGATGTTTAAACCCCAGGCTTGGTGTAGAAGACTGACAAGTAAGTTGTGACTAAGAATAGGCCAAGAGTCTGGAACACATGGGGTGCCTCAGCTGCTGGGATGGGGTACCATTCTTTCTCCCTGGACCCCCAACACAGATTCTTTAAGGCATAGATCAACACTCCAGGGATCCTTCTACAGCCCAACCTAGGACAGCACATGCCTGGGATTCTGGACTGTCTGATGGCACAATTCTAGTCAGTTACACCCAGAGGCTTTTCTGGGCCTCTTTGGAATCCTCAAAGTCTCTCATTTGGATGTCTTATATCATTGTTAGCCCTTCCAAATTAAGAGATAAAGCCCCAGAAAGGTAGTGTAGTTACGTAAAGAAAGCACTGCTCCTTGCCCTCCTGTAGGACTAAGCAATGTCACACCCTCCACTTACACAGCCCAAACTCCCCCAGAAAGCAGCACAGCTGCCTATGGTAACACAGACTCCTGGGGGAGGGCAGAATGTCAGACCTCCACTTCTCAGCCTGGAGTTCTGATGACTTCCCACTAATGATTGTGCTCCTCTTTCCTGGGCTCCGAGGACAGGAGTGGATATGAAGTGTGTAACCTCCATCACTGGCTCTGCTCTCTTGAATTAGTCCCTCTCTTTACTGAACCTCAGTTTCACTACCTGACTGCATAGAGGACTAGAGGATGAAAGAAACCTACCAGGTTCAGAGCCCTTAGGAGTGCTGAGCAAACACTGGCTTACTTAGGAGTCTTTTTTTCCTTAGCCTTTCTCTTTTTATAATCTTTTAATTTTTATTTTTATTTTATGTGTTTGAATGTTTTGCCTGCATGTATATTATATGCACCATGTACATGCAGTGCCCATGGAGACCAGAAGGGGGCATCAGAGCCCCTGGAACTGGAGTTACAGACAGTTGTTTGCCACCATGTGGGTGCTGGGAATCAAACCTGCATCCTCTGCAAGAGCATCCAGTGCTCTTAACCACTGAACCATCTCTCTAGCCCCTTAGCCCCTGCTTTTTGCTCCTCTACCTAAATGGAGTCTAATTGTTCCCAGTGAAGATGCATGGAACTGTGCAAGAGAGGAGTGGGAGAATGGAGGAAAAAGAACAGGAAGGGGCGTCCCTCCTGGCCAAATTGAACCAGTGCTACAGAAGAGGTTTTATAAGAAACTTCTTAAAGTGGGAAGAGGGAAGAAAGGAGGGAAGGAGAAAGGGATGGGGAGAGGGAGAAGTAGGGAGAGGAGAGAGAGAAGTTTCTCTCAAGTATAGCAGACCCAATATTATAAATAATAATATAAATGAATATTTCTGGAGTCCTCCCTCCAGATACCAGGAGAGGGGACTCTTGTCTGCAATCACAGCCTCATCTCCCTTTCACTGCGAAGAACTTAAAATAATAGGTGAGGCAGAGATAATATTAACAACAATTATCTGAGAGGCTAAAATAATCTACATCAGAGATCAGCAAACTGCAGCCCAGGGGCCAAATACAACTCTCTACCTAGTGCTATATGTTGAGTGAATTTTAACTTTTTTTTTAACAGTTGCATTTTTTTTTTTTAGTTTTATTTATCATTTTTATTTTATGTGTTTGAGTGTATTGCCTGAAGTAAGTGCACCTGTATCATCCAATACCCACAGAGGTCAGAAGAGAGCACTAGATTCCCCTGGAATAGAGTTACAGATGGTTGTTAGCCACCATGTAGGTGCTAGGAATCAAACACAGGTCCTCTGCAAGAGTAGTCAGTGTTCTTACCTGCTGAGCCATCTTATCTCTGTAGCCCACTTTTAAGTTCTTAAATAACTGGAACACCATCAAAATAATAACATTCCATTATGTCATGGTTATACAAAATGCACATTTTTGCACGTAAAAATAAAGTTTTATTGGAGCATACCATGCTTACTAACTTACTGAGTGTCCTGGTTGCCCTCAGGCTACAATGGAAGATCTGTGGTGGTTACAGAGACTATGTGGCCCTCAGAACCTAAATGTTCAGTCCTTTTAAGGAACAAGTTTGCAAATCTTAATCTATACAATAAGCCAAAAAAAGAATATACAGGAATTGAGCAGGCAAGGTGTCAGGAAGAATGCGGAGGGGTGAATGAGGTGGAAGTTAAGGAAGGGAAGCGGAAGGGAAGGGAAGAAGGGGGAAGTGCTTGCTGTCTCTACAAAGATATTTAGAGGAATAGCTGTGGAGAGAGAAAAGATACTTTGTGTTTTAAGAATATTTTTATGTGCCAGGCATGGTGGCATGCACCTTTAATCCCAGCACTCCAGAGACAGAAGCAGGTAGATCTCTGTGAGTTCAAGGTCAGCCTGGTCTACATAGTGAATTCCAGGCCAGCTGAGGCTACAGGGAGACCCTGATTCGAAAAAAAAAAAAAAAAAAAAAAGAGAGAGAGAGAGAGAAAAGAATAGAGGAGGAGGAGGAGGAGGAGGAGGAGGAGGAACAGCTAATGTTAGGAAAGAAGTCTTTTCTTTTTACTTTTTTTCCCAGTAATATGTTTATCTCACTTTATTCAAGAAAACCTGAAAATGCCATAGGAATGTAAGCCAAAAAATAGCTAAGAAAGTAGACCGTCAGCTACACTGTGTAAGGACGTTAGGAGAACGTGGCAGCCATTCTTGATCCACTGTTGTCAGTTTCACAGCTTTAGTGTGTGTCTTCATGGCAAAAGTTGCTCTGTGTTTCTTTTTTTTTTTTTTTTAAGCAGAAGCAATGCACAAACACTAGAAGTGAGACAGAAGGAAACTGATTTGGTTGGCCCATGAGCTCTGAGCCTCCCCCCAAGCTGCAATGTTATTGAGTTAAAACAAATGTGTGAACTGAGAATTGCTGCGTACCACCAACCTGACTAAACCCACAGGCACTCATCTCAGCTGCAAAACTTTCGTGAAGGGTTCTGTGTTTGGAGGCCACCACTGGATGGCCTGGGAGCAGACATCAGTTGTATCAACTGTTGCAAAAGCAATCAAAGACTTCTTTCTGTGTGTATCACATGTTTTTATTGTTTGTTTTGTACTTGAATAGTTCTCTTGCTACTAAGATAGTAAATCCTTTGTTTTAAAGAAAATCAACTGCAGTCATGGTGGCACACGCCTTTAGTCCCAACACTCGGGAGGCAGAGGCAAGCAGATTTCTGTGAGTTCAAGGCCAGCCTGGTCTACACAGCGAGTTCCAGGTCAGCTGGGGCTACAGGGAGACCCTGTCTCAAAAAGACCAAAAATAAATAAATAAGTGAAAAATAAATAGATAAAAATCAACCAACACCTTATTTGTTTTATGTCTTCATGGTTTGTGCTGGATGCTTTAGTGTCAACTTGACATACCTGGGTTGAAGGAGCCTCAATTGGGGAATTTCCTCCATTGGACTGGCCTGTGGCCATGCCTGTGGGGTATCCTCTTGATTATTGAGTGATGTGGGAGGGTCCAACCCACTGTAGTTGGTGCCACCCCTGGGCAGGTGGACTTGTGTTGTATAAGAAAGCAGACTGAGCATGGGCCAGGGGAGTAAGCCACTAAGCACTGTGCTTCCATGGCCTGTGCTCCAGCTCCTGCCTCCAGGTTCCTGCCCTGAGTTCCCACCTTGGGCTCCCTGATGAACTGTAACCTAGGAAATGTAAGACAAATAAACCCTTTCCTCCTCAAATTGGTCTTGGTCAGTGTTTTATCATAGCAACAGAAAACTGACTAATACATCCATCCATCACTACCTCCCTCCAACTCTGCTAGTGCAGAAGTCTTTGCATCAAAAGCTTCAGGAGTTCTATTTTTATGGATACAAACTTAGGTAGTTGAAATGTAAAACTAGACCAGGCACGGTGGCTCACACCTATAATCTCAGCATTCTAGGGGCTGAGGCAGGACAGTTGCTAATCAGAGGCCAATCTGGGCTACATAGTAAGACCCTGTCTCAAAAAGACAAAAACATAAAAAAGTAGATTTAAATGCAAATATATGAGAGTAATACTAGTCAAGGCCAAGGTACTAATTCCCCCAGGGAAGAAAAGAGAAATGAGAGATAAAGTCACGATTCTTCCTATAAAAATTTAAAATGTACAGGGGCTGGAGAGATGGCTCAGTGGTAAGAACACTGACTGCTCTTACAGAGGACCCAGGTTCGATTCCCAGCACCCACATGGTGGCTACGAACTGTCCTTAACTCCAGTTCCAGGGGAATCTGAAGCCCTCTTCTGACCTCCGCAGCATTGCTTGACAAGGGTGCACTCACATACATGCAGGCAATACACTCATACACATAAAATAAAAATAAAATTTTAAAAAAGACTTAAAAATTTTTAAATATATATACACATATGGAGAAAGTAACCTGATAAGAACCAAAAGGTAAAATTAGTGACACCAAAAATAAAAAACACAGCAATGTCTCTTTTCTTTTTTTCATTCTTATGACTCTCACTAGTGTATGGGATTAGGGATAAGAGAGACCAAGTGTGGAGCTTGGAGATGGCTCAGTGGATAAAAGAGCTTGTCATACAAGCATGAGCACCTAAGTTCAAATCCCTGCACCCAGATAAAAATATCTGGGTATGACTGCTTGTGCTTGTAACCCTGGCGCTAGGTGATGGAGACAGGAAGATCCAGGGAGCTCACTGGTCAGCAGGCCTAGCTGAAATGGCAAGCCTCAGGTTGAGTGAGAGACCCTGTCTTAAGGGAGTAAAGTGGAGAGTCATAGAGCAGGACACTTAACATCCCTCTCTGGCTCAGTGAGCATGCACACAAGCACACACCTGTACACAGAGAGACAGAAAAGAAAAAAAAAATCAAGCAGGAAACACTTGATGGTGCCTTCTTCTGTCCCCTTGTTATTATCACTATGACAGCACATGCTTCTACTTTGAGCCAAATCTAAGTTGCTTTATACATTTTAGTGGGTCCAAAATAGGGATACATCTTACAGCTGATTACAGGACATCAAGGATATTTGTTTGTGTTGTGTTATGTTATTGTTATTATTTTAAAACAGGTCTCACTCCATGGCTTAGACTGGCCTGTAACTCACTATGTAAACCAGGCTGGCCTCAAAGTCACAGCAATCCTGCCTCAGTCTCCCAAGAACAGGCATTAGCCACCATACCCAGCTGGGTTAGAACACAGTTAAACTGGGAGGGCTTGTGTGGCTGGCTGGCTAGCTGGCTTGCTTTCTGTTTATCTGTCTTTCTTTTTTCTTTCCTTCTCGTCTTTCTTATGCTACAAAAAGCAATAGCTCATTTCATTATCAGTGGTATCTCAGATCATCTTTCAAAGGTACGAACAGAATGGATTCTCTCCTCTGACATTCTGAGAGACCAAGAGAGAAACAGAGCACCATGAGTTCAGATCGACAGAGGGGCTTTCTTTGAGTAAAGCTCTGTGTTGAGAATGCACTACACACAGCCCCAGGATATATCTGTGTTTATTACCTTATAGAGGAGGAAACAGGAGAGTTTGAGTTACAAAACTTGCCTGTGAATTTCTCTTCTTAGCAAAAAAATAAAAAGAGTATAAAAGTCATATCAAGTTGTTTTAACTTAGATCTGATGAACCAGAGAAAACTTGGTGCTGGTCAGCAGAACCTGACCTGGAAAAAAATTGTCCTAATTCCTGTGTTATTAAACTTTGTCTCCCAAAGTAACAGAGGTACCGAGTCAACAGTAATTAAGCTCTTTCCTCTGAGCTGTTCTTAGAAGTCAGGGATTTCATAAGAAGCAAGTCCCTATTCCCTAATAGGACCCTCCGACAGGGGAGAAAGCAGAGAGGAAGTCTATCAGAGGGGCTGAAGGGCTGTGAGAGTTTGAGCACTGGTCAGAGACCACATTGCAGAAAGATACTCAAAATCTGTACTGTCCAGATGAAAGTCCCAGGCTCAGCACTTCCTTTATCCCTCCACCCTGCAGAAGTCTAGGAGGAGTAGAACTTATAAGAAGGAAGCAGGGGCTGGAGAGATGTCACAGCAGTTAAGAGCACAGGTTCCTTTTGCAAAGAACCCAAGTTTAGCTCCCAGCACCCACATTAGGCCACCCACCACCACTTGAAACTCCAACTCCAGGTGGATATGATACCTCTGGCCTCAGTGGGCACCTGCACTCATGTGTACATGTCTACACAGACACACACACACACACACACACACACACACACACACATAATTAAAATAATCAAAATAAATCTTTTTTTAAAAGGAGGAGGCAGATTCAAATGAGCTGTTAGTATGACACACTCACCAGCCACGCCCATCCACAGAATGCCCTGCCCTGGAATCAGAAATGCAAAGCCAGTAGAGTCTGGAAGCTGCCTCAGCCAGGCACAAAGATCTTCTCTTTGTTCACGAGCTGAAGGATGTTGAGTTCAATAATCCCACTAGGTACTGAGGGACTCACGCAATGGATTTGCGTACCAGACACTGTCCAAGGTGCTGAGAAAGAGCCGTCTCTCTGTGGTTCTTATGCTCACCCAACTTAAGCACTGCAAAATAAACTGCCTTGGGGGCTGGAGAGGTGGCTCAGTGGCTAAGAGCATTGGTTGCTCTTGCAGAGGACCCAGGTTCGGCTTCCAGCACCCACATGGTGGCTAACAACCATGCATAACTCTAATTCCTAGGGATCTGTCACCCTCTTCTGGCCTCTGCAGTCTTTGCACCACACAGGTGCACTTATATACATGCAGGCAATACACTCATATACCTAAAATAAACTAAAAATAATAAATAAAATATTAAGATATAACCTGCCTTGATTCTCAATTACTACTGCTAGACAGCAGAGCTGAAATCTGAACCCCTTCTATCAAGATTCGGAGTCTCCTGATGGATGTGAACGTTAAAGCTATGTACATGAAAACTGCTCTACTCTCTTCGAGGTCTTCACAGAACAAGAGAAAAGTCTGGGTGTGGTGTCAGTGGGAGTTATAGTCTCTTCCTCTCTGTGGTTCCTGACCTCTATGAAAGTAGGGGCTATGTTTGGCTTGGGAGTATTGCCCTCCATCAAGGAATCACACTGGCACATAGCAATTACTCACTACATATTTGCTGACCAAATGAATGAGTGAACTTCAAGAATGAATGTATGAATTTGCTGATCAAATGAATGAGTGAACTTCAAGAATGAATGTATGAATTTGCTGACCAAATGAATGGGCAAGATCTTCATCAGGGAAAGAGCTGAGAAGAACCACTTAATCTGAATTTTAATCTACTTCTGCTGCCTTGGACAGGGAAATGTATTTTTAAAATGTAGAAGTTTATGCTTACCAGTTCTGGAGACTACAAATTCCAAGGTCAAAACACCAGGACATTTAGTGTCTGATGAGAGCTCACTTTCTGCCTCAAAGATGTTTTTTTCTTGCTATATCATTACATGATAGAGGGAGCAGAAGGGGCCAAAACATTCGCATGCGCCTGTTTTTTAAGGGTACGAATTTATTCGTGAGAGCTCTGCCTTTGATGGTAGGTAGCTGGCCAGGAACCAGTAGCCTTAAAAGCCACAGAAGCTTTGGACCCCACCACCAGTTTCCCTGGAAAGGCAAATACCAGCATTACCACTCCTTAGGCCTCTTGGTCAAAAGAATGGAATCTACCTGGGTGGAGACATGACATTCGGGTCTGCTCTAAGGATTAGAACATTACAAACTCTTGTTTCCCTCCTAAGAGTTAATCCAGCTGGGCCTGTCAATCACCTGGCCAGGAGTCCACCCATAGGAAATCTGATTCACCTGAAGACATGCGAAGGCTAGGGCAGGAATAGTTATTCTCTTAATGATATAACATATTTATCCTCCCTGGAAACCCCTCCTCCATGGGGCTCTTCATGGAGCCTCTGTTCTACTGCCTGCTCACTTTTCTGAGTTATGCTCGGAAACGAAGTTCCCTTTTCCTTCTAACTCTCCTGTTTTCAGCTACTAGCCAGAAGCCTAGGCATGTTTTCCTGCACACTCTTGGATTTCCCATTCTCTGAAGCTAATCCCACTCCCTTCCTTGACCGCCATATCAACCTCCGTTGCGGAATACATGGCTTTCTTTCTCCTCCATCTCCCTCCTCTAAACAGCTGCTGGAGTTCCCAGTTTGCCTGTCCTGTTGTTTTTCTCTCGAATGCTAATGAAACTGTCCTCTTTCTGAATCTTTTTCTAAATTCTTTTCTTGACAAGACTAAGAATCCAAAAGAGGAAACCCCAGTTTTCCCTAGTAACATGATGACTAATTACATCCTACAGGCCTCACTTCTCAGTACTATCACACTGGTGATTGTTTCAACATATGAACATGAAGGAGGGCATGCACTCAATCCTTAGCACTCAGGTATCTCATGTGAGTCAATACCTCCATGCAGTGCCGCTGTGAGGATTACATGAGGTTAGGAACTTTGAACACATAACACGATGCTTAACACATAGTGAGCACACAGTAATCAAGTCTGACACCACCTTCTCTATGGCACACATCTGGGGCCTGGGGCATTTGCTCTTGAGAAATATGGAACTTGGCTTGGAAGAAAAATGAGCTGAGCACATACAAATGACATTGTTGATGGTAGTGAGCAGGAAAGAAGCAATGAGGGCATCCAGAACGCAACTCCAACATAATAGCACGCTGCTATTTCTTCTGAGCCTAGCCCATGTGGTCATGGGGCATGGGAGTCAACACCAGCTGATATGGGATGAGTCACGGCCCTGTAAAACACATACCCCAAAATATGACCATTTTTGAGATGGGGCCTTTGAAAGAGTAATATTCTCATTTGACATATATTGCTGTGAGAAAATGCTCTGACCAAAAGCAGCTTAGGGGAGGAAATTATTTGGCTTACACTTCCAGGTCACAATCCATCACTAAAGGAAATCAGGGCAAGAATTTGAAGCAGAAACTATGAAAGAAAGCTGCTTGCTTACTCACTCACAGGCTCATGCTTAGCTAGCTTTTTTATAGCCCAGGACCATCTGCCCAGGGAATGGTACTACCCACAGTGGACTGGGCCCTCCTCCATCAATTAACAATCAAGATAATCCCCCAGAAACATGACTACAGGCCAGTCTGATCTGGGAAATCCCTCAATTGATAGTCCCTTCTCAGGTGACTCAAGGCTGTGTCAAGTTGACAGTTAAAGCTAACTAGAACAGGTAGTTAAAGGAAAACCAAGCCAAAAGGGTGGATCCTAATCCAGAACAACTGTTGCCCTAAAAAGAGGGGATTATGACACGGACACACACAGGGAGACCATATAAGGACACAGGGAGACCTCAGAAGTCTCTATCCCTAACACTACCATAAGTGGTGGACTTTCAGCCTCCAGAAACTTGAGAAAAAAAAAGACTGTTACTGAAACCATCCCACCCCATTACACTTTGTCACAATACTCTGTCAACTAGTCCAGTTCCCGTGGTGGGCTTCATTTGCAGTCCTTAAACAATGAGGCTCACAACTTCTTTCCTCAGGATGGGCAAACTACAATGCTGAGAAGGGCAGGTAGGAGTTAGGAGCCTGGACCCCAGATGCACTGGACGGTTCAGATTCCTGCCGTTTCTGCCGTAGGCCCCTGGGAGAGATGCTTCACTTCTCTGTGAGTCCTCATTCTTGTAAACAGAGAGCTCAGAGCTATCATTCATTAGTAAGTTCTCCATATGCCAAATTAATAGATGAAAAAATAGAACCATTACTGACATAAAAATAAATGCTCTACCACTTGTATTTATCTAAGATAAATGTGATAAGAAAATCCAAAAGGTCTTATCTTAGAGACAGCAGAAGCTGGGCTCTACCCAGCATCCCCAGGGGATAATCATTCTCTCCCAGGGTCAGTTCAGGTGGCATTTCTTCCTCTACCTCAATAAACCAGGCTTAGCCTTGCAGTTGAGGGGCAGCTAGGATGATGACGGGTTTTGGTGATACAAAGATGACCCACCAAGTTTCAAGCCTGAAACCACAGGAGGAATAAAATTCTGCATCCTCCACTCTTCTCCCCTCCTCAGCCCACACTGAGGTGGTGACTCAGACTGGTCAGTGTGAACACAACCAATTCTGATATAACTTACTCACTTAGCCAGTGAAAACCAACTGAAGGTCAGAGAGGGAAAGCGCTGTCCCCATCAGTGGGGACAGCTCATAGCAGTGCTAAGGGGAGGAGACTGCTTCAGATGCTGGGAATGAAAGACTCTCCAAAACCCATTTAGGACCTTACTACGGGGATGGAAGGGCGGTGAAAAGAAAAGCATGTGGAATTCCCCATCACCCACAGCAGTCCCAGAGCATCCGTCCTTGGAAGAAATTAAGCAAGCAACAGAGACTTGGAAGCTGAGCTGCCCAGCCATGGATCCCAACCAGCGTCCTACTCTCCTACCTGGGTTGAACGCACAGCTGCCCACCCAACTGTGTTCTGGAAGGGAGCATGCTTATACTCATGGTTAAATATCTCCCTCTCCCTCTCTGTTTCCCTTTCCATAATTCGGCTTTTAGAGCCTCCTAAGGAGAAATTAAACAGGCAGACAAGGCTGAATCCACAGAAGCATTTAAACTTTTCAATAATAGGCACAGTACAGACCCCAGCCAGTGCTGTGCTAAGCATCTTCAGTGTTCAATGCACCTCATGACCACCTATGATGTAGAACCCATGCCCTACGTCTTACAGATGAGGAAACTGAAGTAGTTACACAGGTTAAATTGCTCTCCTGATGTCATCTACTTCTAAGCAGCAGGGCTTGAATTGTATTCAAGGTCAAGCCTATGCTCTTGACCATGTCATTATGCCCACCCCAGTTAAGTGAAGGTAGCTGATGTGCACTAAACTTGTGGAAATGATCATGCTGAGGCCTCATGGCCGGGTGACTTCCTTCTCTGCCCAAACCCCACACGCACTTTACTGTCCTTCCCACCAAGCCCAAGCATGCCAGGCACAGCCTCACCTCTACCTGTAACCCCTTGCTCCCTCTCAGCTCTTGCCCTTCTACCTTTCTAAGCACAAGAAGTGTACATGGGGTGGTAATGTACGGCAAGCTGAAGGCGTGGAAAAATGACATCTCTCCCTTCACGGGCCAGCTGACCTAGGATAAGTGTTCTACATCACTGGGTCTAATCTGTAAGGAGTTAGGGTGGATTTAATAAGAATTTGTGCTGAGCTTCTGGTGTAGTAACTACTCAAGAAAGTCTGACTCAGTGAACTGGAGGATTAGCTAATGGGATCTCCAGTGGGTGTCAGTCTGAATCATTCCAGAAATGTTTCAGGACAGGTCTCAGGTAAATTAAGGACTCCAGCTAACTCATCTAGGCATTTTGACCATTGTTCACAGTCCCCACTTTGCCTCCAGCCTGGAAACTGGCCTTCTTAAAGGGTAGTAACTTATTCGAGGTCTGAGATAAAATTCTTGGTAAAGCCCAGCCTGAGTCCTAAGCAATGCTACCCGCAGATACAGGTCCATCTCTCCCCATCAATCCTCAAGTGCACACAGCCAGTCCCACAGCTACTAACATGAGCCTAACTTAGAGCCATGGGATTTGCATGACACATTCATACCCATGATCTCCTGGGTCCCAGCAGCATGGCTCAGTCTCCTCCACAGCACACTCATTCCTCCCAGCACCTGAGGGCTGCACTGTCCCTGGAGAAGCACGGATTTAGCTGAGAGCTGCACAGAGGAAAGAGCCCATCTCCTTCCTGGTGATGACACACCCAGCGTCTATGCTCAGCATCTCTTAATGCCACAAACTCTGAGTGATGCTGTGATACACAGCTGGCTGGATAGGCAGTTGGGCAGGTGATCAGAAGAAACTGTTCTTTTCCAATAGTCCCTTGTCATTTTAAAAATTAGCAATGGAGGAGGGAGGTCCAAACATGGGGGATGCGTGCACATCTCCTCTGAGAGTTTGCATCTTGATTGAGCAAAGGATCCTGGGTATACATCTACATATAGAACAAAAAACATCTGGTCGTCTTCCAGAAACCTGGTCACAGTGGATAAGCTAGCAAACAAGAGGGCTTCAGTTACAAAGTACACCTAGAACGTTACTTGGTCCTTTGCAGGGACTCCCCAAAGGCCTGTTGTTCCCAAGGCACATCCCCACTTGCACGCCATGCTTGAGAAGCCCAAAGCCTTTCAGAGACTACAACAGATCTCAGCAGCCTTTCTCTTCACATTCCCCTGGTGTCAAGAGGTGTAGAAAAAGTGGTCTCTGCAAAGATGGGGACCAGGCAAGGGGAACTATGTCAGAGAAGAAAGTACCCCTGAAGGATGTGCCCCTTACTCTTACAGCCCCTTCCCCCACAGAGCATCTTTCCCAATCAGCAGCAGCAGTAGGCCTACACTAGAGCCCAGGAAAAATAAAATAAAATGAAACAAAACAGTCCATAATTAGAATGGCAATAAAACAGGGGGGGAAGGAGGAAGGCAGTGAACTCTATTAATAGTGCTAATAAATGTTCCCGGATAATACCGCTGTGTTCTGAACCTGCCCGTGGGAGGTGTTGCTTACACTCATTTGCATATTAATTTGGAAGGAAAATACCGGGCTCTTTCTGCTGGGATAAATCAATTCCAGTGGAAGTTCTCAGATGGGAAGCTGCTAATTCTTCTTCCCCTTCCTCCCAGCAGGAAGACACCCATTTGCTGCCAGGAAAATATTTTTTAAGAGCCACCATGGTGTGGAAAAAAAAAAAAAAAAAAAACTAGGCCAGAAAACTACAGGCAAAGTGAGTACCTCGCAGACGGTAGGAGCCAAACTGATGGGCTGAGTAAGGCCCAGCTTAGGAAGGGACCCAGGAGCCAGGAGGAACCGGATATACCCCTGGTTTTCCTGAAGCAAAAATGGCTGGTACACTCACTTTGAATCCTAGTATGTATTGATTGGTACTGCCTGGTAATAGAACATAGGAAGAGGATCTGAAATCCAGGACCAAACTCAGAGAGCCGAGTACTGTGATCCATTAGCCATGTCTGCCGTGCAAGGTAGTATGGCCTGAGGTATTTCTGTCTACTGCCCTCAGGAGAGCAACACAGTTCATAATCTGGAATAGGGTGTTAGGGGCTGTGTGGGAAAGGCACAGAATAGCAGCGCAATTTGAGGGCAGCCAGCCAGGTAAGAGACAGCCCAGGGAAGGTAATGAGAGAGGACACAAGTGCCTAGTAATAATTTTTGAGCATCTACTGTGTTTTGGCAGTGTCTGATCTGGAGAACACAGAGGTGACTGAAAACAGTACTTCATCTCAAGAATTAAATCTAATGACAGAAACAGGAAGGCAAATAGAATGTGTGCTAATGAACCGTGAATCATGTTTCTTCTAACTCCAGGTCTCCCCTCTCTGTGCCCCCACCTATTTCTCCTATTCTCTATGAACACTCCTCGGCGGCTCCTTCCCTGGTCCCATTAGCGCCTCTCTGCACTGTGCATACAAGGGAATCCTTTTCACTCCTGAAGTTTAACTTCCTCCTCTGTACCAATGAATCCCCAATGCTGGTTTCAAGCCACAGTTTTTCTCTCAATAACATGCTTGGGTAGACACCATGGACCTCCCACTAATACATCCCCATGCTCTAGATGGGGAAACTGAGGCTCAGAATAATTCAGTGACTTCACCAAAGCCAGACAGCTAGTGGTGGGATGACTGTATAACTCCCTGTGCCCTCAGATCTCAGGAGACCATCCTGCTGGCCAGCTGGCCTTACCTACAATAGCATCATAATGGACCCAGGAAGACTCTCACTGGAGCAAGGTTCCTAAAGACAAACACAGGGCAGGCAATTGCTCCTCCCAGCCATCTGGATCTAAGCCTAGGCCGCTTATGATAGGGAGGGTGTTGCCATGGTAGCTGATGGGATGGAATGAACTGGGAGATTCTGAATGCAGGAAGGGATCAGGGCTTTGTGACTTTGAGTGAAGGCAGGCTCTTCTGAGCTGCACATGCTGATGTAACGTCACTTACTCTTTCATTATGAAGTTAAAAGATTT
This sequence comes from Nannospalax galili, assembly GCF_000622305.1. Taxonomy (NCBI): domain Eukaryota; kingdom Metazoa; phylum Chordata; class Mammalia; order Rodentia; family Spalacidae; genus Nannospalax; species Nannospalax galili. The sequence continues at coordinate 1,248,716 of NW_008346683.1, read as the reverse complement.
TCCCAGTGAACCAGATACACAAAGGTGGGTCCTAGGAGACTTACCTCCTTTCAGAAAAGGAGCCAGTCCTGAGAGGAAGAAGGACATGTCCTAGGCAAGCACAACCAACAGCAGAACCTGAAACCAACCCAGGGCTTTTAGAGTTCCAGCCCCAGGTATTTCCTTTAAAAACCAACATTCTCCTGAGAGCACAGGTGAAAGGTAATCTGGGGTGGCCTTTAAAAGGATAGACAACATATTAGCAAGAAGAATCTGCATTTAAAAAAAATTTCCAGGCATAACAACTCATGCCTGTAATCCTAGCTCTCAGGAGGCTGAAGCAAGAGCATTACTGCATATTTGAGGCAGGGCTGGGCTATAACGTGAGTTTTAAACTGGCCTGGGCTACAAAGTAAGACTGTCTCTAAACTGAATGACTTAACTAATTACTAATCAATCTTAAGGATTTCATTATTAAAGCACAACCTTGATACTTTGTTCTCAAGTAGAAAGGGGCTATGGACACTGGGTGCCTAGGTTCATAAACAGTGACTTGTATTCCATCACTCCATTCTTTAGTGAGTGGCCTGCATTTGTTCTTCAGAGGAGGGACCGGACTGCTTAGTACCACCCTCCTGGCTCACCTCCTTTGACTGTCCCCTCAGATCCACAGCAGCTGCCCTGTCCTCCCAGTTCCTGCTACCTCCCCATGAAAGGAGAGGACTGTGGCCCCCGGATGAGAGCCGGGCCTCTGGGACCAGGTGGCCCATGTTCTAACCACAGCTGCTTCCTGCTGGAGACAGTATTTCCCTAACATGGAGAACAGAGCAGCTCCTCCCACAGAACTGTCCAAGATGAGGAAAGAAATGACCTGGAATAGTGCCCACCTGGCCCACGTAAAAAGCCACCCTTGTCTCACATTATGCTTTCTGTCCCCCCACTGGCAAAGAAACTGTATTAGCGTTGGGCCATTCTAGAATATTTCCCAACACAGACCAGAGGTCAAGTCATAAAATATTTGGTCAACAGAAACTCACCCAAGCACAAGACAAAGCCAAGGTTAAAAAAAAAAAAAAATTTTGAAGGTGCAGAGTAGAGGGCCCGTTTGAAAGAACGTGAGCAAATGTCAAGACACAGAATGCAGACGCGGGTGACCCAAAGAGGTCACGCTTCGAAGCAGCAACCCTGATGCTGAGCCTTGGTGGTGACATTGTCTGGGTGAGGTCTCCAAGTGAGCTGGCCCTCAGAGCCTGGCAGGTCCTTGCCTAGGAAACACAAGGTCTCACCCAACAGGTGAGCAACCATGAGGCCAGACTGAAGTCACAGCTGTCCCCACGGCCTGTCTGTGGGGCTCAGAGGGCCCTGCGCTCCTTCTCCTTGGATCAGGCTGTCCTCAGGGCCCTAGGGGTCGCCCCCTCCCCTCCCTCCTCCGGGCTTCCTGCCCTAGCGGTTGCCTCCAAGAGCTGAGCCTCAGGTTTACAGGCCAGATTACGCCTCCACTCCCCAATCACTGAGATACAGAGACCCGCTGTTTTGGTTACCGTCTTGGAGAGGGAGGGGGTTAAGCTCCTGTTTCTGTTTTCACGATGCAAAATTTGTCAACTTGGCGCCGTTGACAGGCTCTCTTTGTGTCACTGCACTGGTTCTTTTAATTGCTTTCCCTGTGTGTGAGCATCTGCATATCTGCATGAGTGTGTGTAATGTTTTCTTTTCTATTTTTTTTCTTTTTGTGTGTGTGTGTGTGTGTGTGTGTGTGTGTGTGTGTGTGTTTTCCCTGAGAATGGCTTGCTGGCTTTGATAGAAAAGGCAGTGATTCCAGACAGACCAACCAATCCCCTAGAGCATCTGCCCATCACCCCAACCTCTGAGTGACAGTGTGGGTGGGAGGACACCCCTCTGAGAGTGAGAAAATGGGGAGCCCAGTTCACATTCTTCACTTTACATAAAAGTAATAGCTGCGAAGTCAATAACGGCACTGTGAAACCTGCAGTCATTTCAATTGCAGTGTCTAAAACATCCCCGGCAAGGTGAGTTTGGGTCCCACTCTAGAACATGGGAAGGAATGGCTCAACACCTTTTGCAGTGACCATTCTTTTCTGACCGCCTACCTCCTACCTATTAAATTCTGGGGCAGCCCCAGAACTGTTTGGATATTAGAGAGGTGACCCTTGGTCAAGATGATGGTTACTTCCTTCCCTACCTCACACCCAGCAAGGTGGCCTTCCCTATGTAGAATGCACCTTGTGGATGCCATGTCATTCAGGCCTGGTGAAACCAGTAGCAAGAACCTGTAGCCACTGACCTCCACCAGTGAGCAGTAGGCGGGAGGTGTACTGTCAGGACCCAGCTAGGTAAACCCAAGTTCACTGAGGTGTGGTGGCCTCAGAGGAAGGACAGACTGGCCACCAGATTCCCAGGTATAGATGAGGTTATCTAAGTGGTCAGGTGATCATCATTGGGCCCCAAGGAGAGCTGAGATGAGCTAGAAGGGGAAGAGAAATGAGACAGAAATATCCTGAATCCCTGTAAGTTCACTGAGCTGCCGAGTAACCTAGGCTTGGTCCCTCCAAGCCCCAGGACTTCTTAGTAGGCAAGGTACCACACCGCCCTCACTGTTGAACCCATTTGAATTTCCTGTTCATTGAGAGTTCACCAACATGAATAATTCACCCTAATGTGTACAACAAGCAAGTGGCAGTTAGCACTGCGGGGATGAGGGGTCTGAGGGCCTCTGAGCCCGGTACTGACCATTAGCCACTAAGATGTTCACATGTCATGTAAAAGGTGCTAGGAAAGCACAAATCACACATATGTGAGTTGAAGTCACAGCTGAGGCACAGGCAGTGTGAGGACAGGATATAAGACTCCAAGAGGTTTTAGAGACCAAAGGCAGAAGCCCAATCGTGCATCAGGGAAAGAAGCAAGTTCTCTCTCAGTCAAAGGGCATTCCGAGAAATGTCGCAGATCAGAGGAGACTGGGGATCTGTGACAACTAAACGTAACATGGTCCCCTGGGCTCTTGCAACAGAAAGGGGACATTAGTGGGAAGCTGAGCTCCTCCTGAAGTCAGAGATTTACTTAATACAGATGCACCAAGGTCTGTTTCTTGCTGTTGACTATACAGCGCAGCAGTACGTGACATGGATAAGAAGGGAAGTGGGGGACTCTGTTGATCCCACCACCATGTAGAATCAGGGTTAGGGCCCCGCTAGAGGAGGGGAGGTCCACAGGTCCACTGTCTTCTCTCTTAACCTCCCTAGGTTTCAGTTGCTCAACAACATGGGCTGGGAACGCCTAAAAAGAAGCAACGGTGGCCTCTTCATGCTCCTGATGTCAGCGCCATGAATCGCAACTCTAAGTGGAATGAGATTTGCTTTTGCGGGGCTGTAGAGATGGCTCGGTGGTTAAGAGCACTGCCTGCTCTTGCAGAGGACCTGGGTTCGATTCTCAGCACCCATATGGCAGCTACAAATCATCCTTAACTCCAGTCCCAGGGGAATCCAAAGCCCTCTTCTGACCTCTGTGGTTCTGCACGCCATGGGTGCACTCACATACATGCAGGCAATACACTCATACACATAAAAAATAAAAATAATAAAAAAGATTTGCTTTTGCATTGATGGCACTTTCATTACAGAGCAGACTGCTCAAGCCTGAAGGGGGCTACAAGGAATGATGTCACTGGACGGACTCCCCCCACGTTCACCCTACCAAACTGTGATTGGGCTACCCTATGGGAGGGACAGCAAATGCCACAGTGTAAGCTGGCCTTAAGGACCCAGAATAGCATGACGTGGAGTGAGGACCCCACCAGTGGTGCTCAGGTGGGGTGGATCCTTTCTACGGAGTGTACAGACTCCTGGGTTGTCTATCACTCCAGTATTTAGGGACCCTGCTGTGGTGGCAAAAATCCTAACAGAGGAATCCAAAAGAAATGGGAGAGTGAAACTGGTTGATCCCGACCCCATCCCCTGTTCCTCCTCTATACCTGCCAATGTTAAGATGCCATCAAGCATATTACCACCTGCAAATGTATCATAGCACTGGTCAGAGCTAACCTTAGTCATCCATTCACTCAAAAAAGCATTTATTGAGTACCACTCTGTGCTATCTAAAGATGTAATCTTGACCAGAACAGACAGGATCTGTGGAGCTGCACTTTACAGAGCTAGAGGTCCAAGGGCTCATAAGTAACTCTGGTTCCTGGATTCAGGAGGCATGGGCCTATGTCTTCTTCCCTGATGATCCCCAAGACTTCATATAATACCTGGCACTTTCTGAGAGTACAGGACATGTTTGCTGCTGCATGGGTGCTGTGGCTGGATATGAACTGTGTCCTGAAAGCTCGTGTGTAGAAGGCATGGTGCCTACTGCACCGTTCAGAGATGGGGCTTTGGGCAAATGCCTGGATCATGGACATGCCAACTTCGTCTTTGGATTGGTCCATTGATGCCCTCAGAGCTGAATGAGTTATAAAGCGGTGGAGCTTAGTAGGAGGAAGTAGTCCCTGAGGCATGTCTTTGAAGGATATGCCTTATTCCTAGCCCTTTCCTTTCTCACTGCCTACATCCCAGCCACAAAGAGGTTAGCAGCTTTACCCTGCCACACCCTTCTGCCACGGTGGACTGTTTCGCCACAGACCTTCCAGCAATGGCTACACAACCATAAAGTGAATCCTCTGAGCGTGTGAACTAAAATGAACCTATCCTCTTTTTAATTGTTTCTTTCTAATATTTTGTCACAGCAATGAAAATTTAACAAATACAATCAATCAACACTGAAAATCTGCCTGTTTCCCCTTAATTAAAACTCTCCATTACACCCCATTGTCTATGGCGCAGTCATCAAACTTCAGCCCATGGGTTAAGCCCAACCATCATCTAATCTCCTGTGTAAACTTGCATTGGGACATTGCCGTACACATTTGTTTAAGCATGTCCGTGGCTACTTCAATGCTACCATGGCAACAATGAGTCGTTCAGACAGACTGAATAGCCCAGAGAAGCCAAAAATATTTACTCTCTGTCCCTTTACAAAAACAGACCTCTGTCTACAGGAAAAAGCCCATGCCACCATGAATGGGCATCAGGCCCTGGGCAGCAAGATCTAGCCTCTGCTCCATTCCGGGCTCTGGCACCCCAGACTGCCCCCAGTCCTGCATAAGCCCAGCCTGCTGATCTTCCAGGATATTCTGCCTGCTCTGTCTTTGCTTAGGATGGTTTTGTCTTCAAGCCCTCCCACCTGGCTGACTTCAAGGCTGTACCCAGAATCATCTGGCCCCTCCTCTAGCTCCTCTGCTTATTCATTAGCCTCCAAACAACTCAAGGCTTCCCACAAGCTCCCATCCCACCTGGCTTGTCCTCTATTTTATTACTGTCCCCCTGTACTGGAGGTATGTCTCTCCTCATCTTTGTCCCTCACTCTCCCACTGGTTCACCGTCCTTGTGGGTGAGAACATGTCTCTAAGGACACATCCCTGGTGCTGTCTTGTTTATCACTGTCTCTCAGCAGCTGGCTGAGGATTTGACTGATAAAGCTCTTGGTAAGGGAATTGACTAGAATTGTATGCACCTCTATTGTATTTCTTAGCTCTGTGCTTCCCACCCCACCCCCCTCTGTGCTTAGCCTCCCACTGGCCCAGAGAGAACAGACACATAGAAACAGGGTCCAAGGAGAACATTCCATTATATAAACTGGTACCTATGGGGGCAGTACAGGGCAGTAAGTTGTCTGCATGTTGTCAGAACACAGTGGAGGGCAGAGTGAGAGAAAACGGGAGTCCTGGAATAGCCCCTAAACCAGGCTCCAATCAGTTGCCTCATTGGGAGACCACGTGAGGACACCTTGAACTACGATGGTAGTTCAGAACCAGCAACACCACTAGGGTCTCACTAACAGCAGGAAGAGGAGGGCTGTCTCACCCATCACAAGCACAATCTCCATGACTTCAATTAGCAAGGCTAACTCCAGGGAAATAGGAGAGGAATTACCTGAGTCATGATTGATCAACTCAAAGAGGGACCATAATATCTTTTAAATCTCTAAGAGGGATGGAGAGATGGCTCAATCAGTAAAGAGCTCGCCTTGTAAGTATGAGGACCTGAGTTAGGATCTCCAGAACCCACATAACAAACTGGGCATGATGGTCATGCATCTGTAATCCCAACAATGGCAAGATGGGAGGCAGAGACAGGAGGGTCCCTAGGAGCCTGCTAGCCAGCTAGCCTAGCATACATGGCAAAGCTCTGGACCAATGAGAGACCCTGTCTCAAAGAAAAAGTGGAAGGCTCCTGAGGACTAACAGTTAAGACCCAGAAAGCATTTGTCTAATAAACAATTTGACAGCCTTGATTCTTTCCTTCCTACTGTTCAAATCTCATTCCCTTCCCCAAGGAGCAAAGCTGCTCTGGTTGGGACCCTGGTACCCATGTTTCAGAAACCAACAGACACTAACTCTAACTGGTGCTGACTGTGTGAACTTCAGATTGTCACTTCTGGTACCAAGACAGCACCTGGTACCAGGTAACGTCAGTAGGCTTTAGGGTCTTTGAACACCTGAAAATGAAGGGAACTGTTCTGGGCTGTGGGGGTCTCAGGAAGATTTACCTTGGCGCCAAAAAGGTTGAATGGGTTCCTCCAGGCCCAATCTCAGTGATTCAGATGGACACTGAAATTATATGATTTGGAGGCTGGAGAGATGGTTCAGTCAGTAAAGTGCTTGCTGTTCAAGCACGAGGACCCGAGTTCAGATCCCCAGCACCTACATAAAAGCCAGGTGCAACAGTGCCCACCCGTAATCCCAGTGTTGGGGAGGCAGAGACAAGAGGAGTCCTGCTGCTTGCTAGGCAGCTAGTCTAGCTACCTGCTGCACTGAGGAAAAGCGCCCAGAACTTTCTACCCTGTCTTATTTTACCTTCCCCACACTATGTGCTCTTTCAGCCCCATCTTCATTTGCTTACATTTATCCTCTCTCCAGTAGAATATTTGTTACAGTTACTTATTTAATCTGTGTGCGTGTATGAGTATACACATGCGCAAGCATGTGCAAATGAGAGGACAACTTTTGGGAGCTGGCTGTCTCCTCCCACCATATGGGTCCTGGGGACCCAACTTGGGTTTTCAGGCTCAGCAGCAAGCACCTTTACCCACTGAGTCATCTCACTGGCACTAGAATAACATTTTCATGAGTAGAGTGTGTCAGTCAAGATAAGCTAGGGCATGGTGCTGTGACAAACAGCTCCAAATTCTCAAGGGCTTCAGCACAGGACTCAGTTCTCACAGTGTCCAGCATGGGCCAGCTGTGGTTCTGCAGGACCTGAAAAGACGGGTGGGGCTCAAACAGGCTAAGGTGAGTGTAAGAGACCACAGCTCCAGATGCCTCCCTCTGAAGGAGTGCTCATCCTCGCACAGCGCCCTCGTGGGTAGTGGGAAGAGGCTCTGGACTTTGGGGGAACACCCAGGCTACAGTCTAGCAGCAGGTGCCCTGGGAGGTCCTGGGGCACAGAGAGCACACAGAGCACAAACGCTCAGCTTGGGGTGCCTCTGGGAGGACCTGGGTCAGGAGGCAGCTGGGAAGACAGCATGTGAGCTTGGAAAGTGAGAAAAGCGGAGAAGAGGCAGCTCCCGGGAGCAGAGGATGATGCTGAGACCCGGAGAGGGGCAGGTGCTTGCCCCAGGTCAGTTAGCAAATGCCAGAGCCCCAACTGGAAGCCAGTCATGAAGATAACAACCATTGTGACAGCAAGCCTTTCCTGAACGTTCACCGTGTACCAAGCCCAATTGTGAGCATTCACTGGTTTCTTCTCCTAACTCTGTAAGGTGAGCATTGTATCCATTTTACAGATGAGGAAACTGAGGCCCAGAGACATCTGGTGACTGCCTCAAGGCTGCATACTACTGAGTGGCAGAGTTAAGGTCTGAGGCAGGATCCCTCACTCCAAACTCTGTGTCTTTGTTGCTGGGTAACGCTATTGCACTAGCAACCACTGGCACCCCAGAGAGCTGGCAGAGGGCATGCGATGAGTCAGAATTGTATTGGAGGCCCAGGCCTGGGGAACTAAAATATCCTGAGCCAGGGAAGGTGCCATGGGAAAATGGAACCAAAAGTCACAGCAGGGCCACAGACAGAAACAGTGGGACGAGCGGTTAGCAGGAGGGAGGCCCAAATCTACAAGAAAAATAGCAGCCATGGTATATTGCACTTTCTCCACGCTGGGCAGGCCAAACTCAAGCACTAAGTCATTCAGTCCTCAAGACTTCCCTGTGGGATACGCATGGTTATCACAATTTAATAACAAGAGAACTTAAGAGCAGAGATTATCAAACCTGCTCAGGATCACATAGCAAGTCCCTGGGGAGCCAGGATTTGAACTTAGACTTTCACCCATGCATTGATCAGTGATATCCCAGCCACAGAGCTCTATGGACAGAGCCAAGACACAGGCTGGTGGTGTCTCCTAGAAGGCCCTGCTGGGGCACATCTAGGGGCAGCATTACCTACTTTGCTAAGCCCAGTGTCCAGTCCCAGTTCCCGGAAGATTCTGGCCCATCTAGGACTTAGGCCCGCCTGTCCTTGTCATTTTCTCCCGTGGGTCTTTCCTCTGGCCTTAATGCACAATGATCAAATCCACCTGTCCACTCGAAGACCACCTTTGCCTCTGTATTCTCTTTTGCTCTCCCACCCCAGAATGAAAATCAGGCCCTCAGCCCTCTCATTCAGTTCCCTGCATGAAAGCCTTCTCAGCATCCCCCAGCCCAGGTCCAGCTGGCCCTGAATCCTCAGGCAACACTTCCCCCCTTCTGAGGCGGGACCAGAGCCTGGCAGCATCTCCTACACACGTGCTGTGACCTTCCACACAGCACGGCCAGGTTTCTATTCATCAGCCAAAGCAAGCTATGGCTTATTTTCCCGGCTACCCCAAAGGATACCCCAGGCATGTGCTGTATCGTTCTTCCGGGCTTCAGAAAACACAGTGCTTACACAGGAGCAAAGGGGGGCGCTGTCCAGCTGAGCCTCTGCCCAGCTGTTAGCCAGGCTGCAGGGTCTGTGCAGGACCATCTGCATCGGGCCCTGACACCTCTGTTCCACAGAGTTATCTGGGCTACACTCAGGCTCCCCAAGTTATACATGTGTGGTAGGGGACAGATTGAATGTGGGCTCCACAGGCAAGTGAGAGCGAGGAACCCTGGGTGACATGGACCCACACTGCTGTCTTTGCTGCCAGACCTCTTGGGGCCTTGAGAGTGCCCACGTGCATCACACATCTACTGAAACAGGATCGGTTGAGTCAATGACTATGTGTTAAATACCTATTTTATGACAAGTATCGCTTTAGGCATTAGGAATCTATCAGTCAGTAAATCAAACCAAAGGAGAGAATTCTTTGTTGAGGACAGACATGAAACAGAAATACAAGAAACAAGTGATAAACTAGTTATTAGAAGGTGATGTGTAATACTGATTCTTATTTTTAACAGAGTTTTAGTCTGGCACGGTGGTAGCACACCTGTGAACACAGCACTTGGGAGGTTGAAGCGAATGGATCGGTTTGCACGATCCTTTCTCAGAAACGTTTATTTGGGCAACACCTATTGGACTTTATGGGGAAAAAAAGCATGTAGTTGAGTGGGTAGGAAGGTGGGGGTAGATCTAGGAGGGGTTTGTGGAAGGAAATATGATCAAAATATGTTGCATGAAGCCAATGAAATAATAAGAATATTTTTTTAATGTGTAAGTGCACCCGTGTCGTGCAATTCCCGCAGAGGCCAGAAGACGGTGTCAGATCCCCTGGAACTGGAGTTACGGACGCCTGTTAGCTGCCAGTCCATTAAGAACTTTTTTTTTTTTTTTTAGGTTTCTAAAAGAAAAATAGGAAGAGGATCGGGTACAGAAAAGGCACAGACTGCAAGTTCAAGCGAAGTGGTGGGAATGAGCACTGAGAAGTTGCTTTGATGAAGGAGTAGCAAACCGGAGTGAGCAGGCCAGGCTCTGAGGACCAGCCAACGAATGGACCCTGACATGTCTCAGGAGTGACAGCAGCAGCACAGACAGTGGGTGACTGGAGAGCAGCAGAGAATGAGCTGGGAGAGGTGGCATGAGTCCACTGGCATCAGAGGCTGGGTAAGTCTTTTCCATAAAGGTCCATCCTACACAGCAGAATGTTGCCATCATGGCTGCCTCTGCCCACTCTAGTCTCAACAGCATGCCACACACAGCTGGCATAACAAAAATGTCTCCACTATTACAGTGACCCACAGCTGGTCAAAATGCAGAGAAAGGTGACCATGGGGTACCCAGCCCCAACTTGTATATCTACAACACAACTCACATACCTAAGGGTCAGGGGCCATCACGGAGGAGGGGGTGGAAAGATTATAAGAACCAAGGGACCAGGATGCCTACTGTGCGATACTGTCTCCCAGATACAACAGGGAGTGTGTACTCATGAAATCTTAACAATATGGTTGTCTGAACAAGACCTACATAATGATACCAGGTGACATGCCAGTGTGGACGGGGGAAATTTCACAGGGTCCCACTACTACAGGCAATCAATGGCTGCTGAGAGAGCCAGTTTTCTCCAGGGATGAGTTCCTTGATAGGTTATCCAATCACAGGCCCTAAACATAAGTATATAGGAATAACACTAAATGGACTCAGTAGGTTGTGTGTGTGTGTGTGTGTGTGTGTGTGTGTGTCTGTGTGTAGCAATGATAATTTTAAAAGAATAGGTCATGAACTTGAGAGGGAGAGGGGGTTGTTGAAGTTTGTTTTCCTACTCTGCTGAAACACTGACCAAAACCAGCATGGGAGTGTGGGGGCACTGGAGGGATGGCTCAGTGGTTAAGAGCACTAGCAGCCCAGGTTTGGAACCCAGCACCCACTTGGTAGCTAACAATCATCCATAACTCCAGCTTCAGGGGATCCAATGCCCTCCTCCGGCTCCTCAGTCATTGCATGCATGGGTGTACTTACACACATGCAGGCAAAACACTCATAAACATAAGAAAATAAAAATCAATAAAAACTGTAAGAAAAAAAAAAAAAGCAACCTGGGAGGGAGGGGTTTATCTGGGTTACAGTTCACAGCCCATCATCATGGAGGCCAAAGTGGGAACTCAGGCCAGGGACCTGGAGACAGGACCTGAAGCAGAGACCATGGAGGAAGGCTGCTTCCTGGTTTGCTTCCCTGGCTTACTCAGCTACCTTTCTTATGGGCCCAGGCCCACCTGCCGGGGTGGGCCCACCCACAGTGGGATGGACCCTCCTACATCAATTAGAAATTAAGATGACACCTCACAGACATGCCCACAGGCCAGTCTGATGGAGGAAATTCCTCAGATGAGGTCCCTTCTTCTCAGGTGACTCTAGTTTGTGTCAAGTTGACAAAAAACTAACATGAGGTGGGGGGGTGACAGGGAGAAGTTGTAGGAGGGAGAAGGAGGAGAAAAAATAATGTAAATACTGTACTCGTGTATGAAATTCTTTTTTAAAATTTTAATGCCCTTAATACAAATGACAGAATGTATGAACTAAAGTGGGGGGTAGGCTATGGGAGGTGCCAAAGAGGAAGTGAGAAGGGGGTATAAAGATTAGTTTATGTATGAAATACACAAAAAACTCAATAATTTTTTTAATTTAATGCCTCCAGACACAGCCAGGTATCCCTGAGATCAAAGGAGCCCCCACTGGGAAATGAGGCTTGGGGAAAAGAAGTCTCTTACCCACAGTCATTTTGGTGCATACCCACTTCATACCACCCTAACTCAAAGGTAGAGAGCTGCCCCAAATGCAGAGTCCTGATTCCTATGTGTGAAATCAGGTTGGAGGAGGCTGCTTCTGTTCAGAGGGTAAGCACTCCTATGTCTTGCCTGCTCCCACCAAGAGTGCCCAGGCTCTTACTGTCCCCTCCAAGCAAACCTACACAACCTTGTCCAGACCCCAGGAGGTAGGTAACCTGGTAGGATGCAGATGCATACTTAGCATCCAAGTTCATGGTGCTTAACTTGGACCTGCCTCTCCCCACACAAGTGCTAATTTAACCCACCTGGCCTGGCTGTTTGAGGCTTCTGTGGAAAAACATTTGTGACTCCATCTAGTAAAGTGTCTGGCAGAATCGGACCAACTGTGTGTGCTGGTTTTTCTCAGCACCTTGCCTGGTCTGCCTGCTGTCATAACAAGTTACCACAAGTATGGTGGCTTAAAACGGCAGGACTGAGATCCAGGTCTCCTCTGGCCTTGCTAACACTGAAGGATGGAGGCGCAGGGAGTCTCTTCCTCCAGTTTCCTACTGACCTTGGTCTGTGGCCCATCCCTCCAGTCTCTGCCTCTTACTCATGTGGCCTTCTCTGTATATGTCCCTGTTTGTGCCCTCACCTCTTACAAAGACACCAGTCACCGGATTAGGGCCCTCCTTTCCACAAGGAAGACTACTGGGCAAATCTCACACAGTCTGTTCCTTCTTCCACCAAACCCCACGGTCCCAGGGCACAATAAGTGCAAGTAATACATTAGGTCTGACTTAAGACAAAGGGAAAAGCTTGTTTCTCTGATGTCTCCTATTCTGAATGATCCTAGAGGATCCCTGAAGTCTGGGTGGACACCATGGGGGCCACGTAGAAGGCGGCAAAAGGTGGGTTTTCTAGAGCCCAACTCTCAGCCCTGCCTAGACGTAGGTACAGGTCAAAGCTGGGGTCGCAGCGCCCCCTGGCGGTCTGCTGAAGTCCGCACCGCAGCTCCCCTGTGCTCCTGCGGCTGAGCGCAGCAGAGGTGGCTGTAAATGAATTTAGCATCAGCGCAGTTATTTAAATTGTTTTAATTAATCACAGATTGAGCAGTAAATGAACCACTAAGTGGAGAGAGAGCGCAGAAGCGCATGAGAGAGGTGAGGGGAGGAAGGCAGAGCCTAGGTGGTGGCTGGAAGCTGAGTAGCAGAGGAAAGAGGCTCCCGCACCAGTCTCTAGTGGACTCGTGGGAACAGCAGGTGTCCCCACCCAAGTGGAGCTGGGGAGTGCAGACTCTTAGGGCTGAGGGATACCCTCTCCATTGGCATAAAAGACTAGAGTTTGGAGTACTGGCTACAGGGAAAACAGCCAAGGGAGCGAAGATAAATTTAGAATCGACACGTGCCTTGCACTGTGCTGGGTGTGTTTACATCCAACGATGCTTTTTCTTTTCTTTTTTTGTTTTGAGACAGAGTCTCATATAGCCCAGGCTGGTCTCAAACTCGCTGTGTAGCCCAGAATGACGTTTAACTTCTGTCCACCTGGGATAGCTCATATGGGTCACCACCCAGGCTGTATGTGGTGCTGGGTACTGAAGCCTGGGTTTCCTCCAGGCTAAGCATTCCTTCTCACAACTGAGCTATATCCCCACCCCCTTCACTGTTTCTTAAAACAACAGCTTGAAGGGCCAAGCATCCTCCAGCCAGGGTCAAGGGCTCACTGCAACACTTTAAGCCTGTCCCACCACCTGCACCTGTTTCCTATCTACAGTCCCTGAGGGGCTTCTGTAACTGATGAAAACTGTGTCCAAGAATCTCCCAGGTTCAGGATTCTTTTCTCTTGAGCAAGACATTTCCATGACTCTCTGGGCCTGACTTTGTCATCTGTTAAACAGGTTTATCACTTTTTTATTGCATTTCATACAGGACCCAGCACACTGCAGCCCAAAGGCCTGATTTTACACACAGCCCACAAGCTAAGAATATTCTTCCACATTTTTAAACTGTCAGAAAAAATCAAAAGAAGAATAATATTTCATGGCATGTGAAAATTATGAAATGCAAATTCCACAAATAAAATTTTATGGGCACATAGCCAGGCTCGTTTAAGGATTGCTGGTGGCTGCTCCTGAGGCTCAGGAGAATTAAGTAGCTGCAACAGGCTGAGCAGCCTGGGAAGCCTGAAATATCTGCTGTCTGACCACCTAAGTTTGCTGACCCTGCTCCATACATCACGCATGAACTACATGAGACTTTTATATAATAATAAGAATGAAAACTAACTAGACCACAATGCTTTCATATTGCATTTTTGGTTTTAATTTATTAAAAAGTTAGTTTAGAGGCTGAGAACATGGCTCAGTGGGTAAAAGCACTCGCTCTGCAAGCATGACAACCTGAATTCAAATCGCCAGCACCCACATAAACAGTCAGGCATGACTGCATGTGCCTGTAACATCAGCATTGGAGGACAGAGACAGACTGACCAGATCCCATTCAAGGGAGAGATACCATCAAAGATAATAAGATAGAGCGTGGTGAAGACACTCCGCTGGCCTGTGCACAGACACACATACACATACACTTGTGTGCATGCACTACACACCATACACCACACACACATATAGTAAAAAGGCAGCAGGTCACATTGCATCCACAGTCAGGAACCTGAGACAGAAAACTGCTGGTGCTCAGCTCACTTTCTCCTTTTAATTTAGTCGGTAACCCTGGCACATGGAATGATGCTGCCCATTGACAGGGCCTGTCTTCCCACCTCAATTAACTCGGTCTAAATCTCCCTCACAGGTATGCCCAGAAGTTTGTTTCCTAGGTGATTCTAGATCTTTTCAAGTTTGACAAACATTATTAACCATCACGTGTCTCTGTGTGTGTGTGTGTGTGTGTGTAACCATTATCAAGGTTTATTCATATTTGTCCAAGTTATCCTGTTTCTCCCACTTGAAGTATTTTAAAGCAGGTCTCAGCAGATGTCACCTCATTCCATTCTTTGCATTTAGGGTGTCTGGTTGTGCTAGACATCACCAGCCTCATATGATACAGCAGCATCATAGGCTTACTGGACAACAAGCAATCTAGCGGAAAAGGACGCAGATGCCCTGCTCTCAGTTTCCCACGGCATAAGGAGTTGATGTCTGGTGCATGTGATGGCCAGAGCTGCAGAAGAGAGGGAGCTTTGAGGAGGAAGACAGCCTGCCTTTAATTTGTGAGTCATAAAGGCTAGCACAGGTGGGGTCATATGCTCGGTCACGTGTCTCTGTGTGTGTGTGTGTGTGTGTGTGTGTGTGTGTGTGTGCGTGTGTGTGACATAAGGCAGAAGTGGATTGTTCGGGGAGAGGAATGGAATTAGTGGGAGAAAGAGGATTAGCCAAGGGGCAGAAATGAAGGGTGAATGTGAAATACGTACAACAGTGTGCATGTGTGAAAGTCTCACCATGTATATGTGTGAAACTGCCATAATGAAACATTATTTTGTACACTAAATATTCTTTTCAAATATAACTCACTTTTTTTATTTATTGATTTTTTTGTGTATTTCATACAGAACATCCCAAACAATCTTATTCATCTTTATACCCTCCCAAATGGCACCCTCCCATAGCCCTACCACCACCACTGGAGCCCATATACTCTGTCATCCCTGTTACTGTCCACTGTGTTGTCAATGCCCCCAGCCATTCCCCAGTGCAAGTCCATCTGCTGAGTCTAGTCAGCCTATCTAGAGTCCCTTGTTTTAGGAAGATCAGCTCTTCCTCATCTAGCAGCAACCAGTTGCAAACATTTAGATAAAATTGAGGTCTACTGTTCATTTTCCCAGTTCTATGCCGGGTTACTGTCTGGGAGTCTCTTGGGCCATCCTGGCCAACAACTCAAAGGAAGGTATTTCCCATCTGGCATTTTTTCTTGTTGTATAGCCTTTAGCTATACACATGGACTCTTAAAGAAATACACTGATCACTTTTATCTTTGGTTGTACTTTCCTTTTGGGTGTTTAAGATCATACAGTGAGCCCAAATAAAGGAATTTATTTTTACTCTTAAGGTCATTTGAGGATCTGTTCCTCAGAGGTCACATGGGCTTGGGAGGAGCCCCTGGCCTCTTTCTTTTACCAGTTCCATCTATGTGAAGATAAGTCAAAGGTCCTACTCAATCATAGCTGGCTTCGCTTGGAAGCATAGAGGAAATGTTTCCTCTGAGTTGACACTCCTCTTTGTAGACTGGACACTGGTTCAAGTCCATTTGGTGGGGGGTCCATGGCCTCCCTGAATGAGAGGACAGGTGACTCACCACACTTACAGGACATTTTGAGAGATGTTCCATAATCCCCTGGAACTTAGTCGACTTTGGAGGGAAAGGAGCCAAAAACTGTCCTTAAAGTCCCTTTGACCAAATTAGCATAGGCCTCAAAGTATGTCTGTTAAACAGCCAATAAGGTTAGTTCCACCAGTCTGGTACTTTTAATTACCATGTGCCATGTAGATAGAGCTTGGGCAAAAACCAAACGTTCTCACATAAACCTTGACTAGCCATATATATTTGTTCCTTGAACTAGTATGTATAATTTGTCAGTAGGTTGTTGGACTAATATGGTTCCCTCAGGTTTTTTAAAACTAGCTAGGCATTATTTATCTCTCTTACTATCTAACCCTTCCACCATGATTTCCCCATTTAAAGTGCCCCTGTTTTTCTCATTTCTCCCTTAATAATACCCTCTCCTATGGTCCCACCTCTCTTGAGCTCCTTCTTTCCCTTTATCCCCAAGGTTCCTTATATAACCCTCCCTCCCCTCTACCACTAAAATCACCATTTTTTTTCCATGTCACTCTTATTAATGCATATTTCCTACTGTTCTTCTCTTTCAGATTCTTTCTTTTCCTTTACCTTCCTGGTTCCTTTTCATTATCCTGGTTCCTGTAGGATGTCTGGATACATACTCACTTATTAGGATTCAGTGCTAGAATCCACATATGAGGAATACTTCACTTAGTATAGCAGTTTCTAGTTCCATCCATTTACCTGTAGATTTCATGATTTCATCTTCCTTTATTGCTAAGTAAAACTCCATCATATAAATGACCCACATGTTCATTATGCACTTGTCAATTGAGGGACACTTGGGTTGCTTCCATCTCTTAGCTATTGTGAAATGAGCAGAAACAAACTTACATGTACAAGTGTCTCTGCAATAGGATGGGTTCTTTGGGTATATACAAGGAGTGGTATAACTGGGTCAAATGGTAGGTTCAATTGTAGTTTTTTAAGCATTCTCCACACTGCTTTTCATAGGGGTTGAACCAGATTGCAGCCCCACCAGCAGTGGATGAGTGGTCCCCTTTCCCCACATCCTCTCCAACATTTGGCTTCATTTGTTCTCTTGATCTTAGCCAGTCTGACTGGGGCAAGATGAAATCTTAAAGTAGTTTTAATTTGCACTTCCCTAATTACTAATGATGTTGAACACCTTTTAAGATACTTTTAAGCCATCTTTATTTCTCCTTTTGAAAACCTCTGTTCAGCTCCTTAGCCCATCTTTTAAGTCAATTACTTCCTTTATTGATTCTTTGTTCTTTGAGTTCTTTATATATTCTGGATGTTAAACTGCTGTCAGATGTGTCTCTGGTGAAGATTTTCTCCCACTCTGTGGGTTTTCTCTTCACTTCCTTGGTTGCCTCCTTTGATGTACAGAAGCTTTTAGTTTAATGAGGTCCCATTTGTTGATTCTTGACCTTACTTCCTGAGCAATTGATGTCCAGTTTAGAAAATCCTTTCCTACACCTATATCTTGTAGGATATTGCCAATATTTTCTTCTAACCGTTTCACGTGTTGACTTTTGTGGAAGGTGAAACATAGGGATTTAGTTTTAGTCTTTTATAGGTGGAGATCCAGTTTTGCCAGCACAATTTACGGAACATGCTGTCTTTCCTCCAGTGAATGTTCTTGGCCCCTTTGTCAAGCATCAGGTGGCTGAAACTGCATGTACTCATATTTGGGTTGTCAATTTTGTTCCATTGATCTTTGGGTCTATTTTTATGCCAGTACCATGTTGTTTTATTACTATAACTCTGTAATATAGTTTAAAATCTAGTATAGTAATCCCCCCAGCATTGCTCTTGGCCATCTGAGGTCTTGTACTTCCATATGAATTTTTTTTTTTCCAATTCTGTGAAAATGTCATGGGGATTTTTATTGGTATTGCATTGAATCTATAAATGGCGTTTAGTATGATGGTCATTTTCACAATATTAGTTCTTCCAATCCATGAGCGTGGGAGGTCTGTCCATCTTCTGGTGTCTTCCTCAATCTCTTTCTTTAAAAATTTAAATTTTTCATTGTAGAGGCCCTTAATATCTTTGGTCAGTTTTATTCCAAAAAAAATTTTTTTGAGGCTATTGAGGGGAGTGTTTCCATGTGTTCTTTCTCTGATTGCTTGTTATTGGTATATAGAAAGACTACAGACTTTTGTAGATTAATTTTGTAACCTGCCACTTTGCTGAATGTGTTAATAATTTCTAGGAGTTTTCTGGTGGAATTTTGGGCATTTCTTAGATATAGTACATCATCTGCAAAAAGGGATAATTTGACCTATTCTTTTCCAATTATCACTCCTTTCATTTCTTTCTCTTGTCTTATTGCTCTTGCAAGAGTTTCAACTACTATGTAAAAAGGAACGGAGATAGTGGATAGCCTTCTCTGGTTCCTGATTTTAATGGGAATGCTTCCAGTTTTTTATCATTTAGAATGATCTTGGCTGTCAGTTTGTTGTATATGGCTTTAATTATGTTGAGATATGTTCCCTCCAGTCCAATTCCCTCTAGGATTTTGAATATAAATGCATGTTGAATTTTGTCAAAAGCCTTCTCTGCATCTATTGAGATGACCATGTGGTTCTTGTCTTTGAGTCCATTGATGTGATTTATGACCTTTATGGAGTCATGTATAGCGAACCATCCCTGCATCTCTGGAATAAAGCCAATTTGATTGTGGTGGATGATCTTTTTGATGTGTGTCTGTATGCAGTTTGGAAGTATTTTGTTGAGAATTTTTGCATCTATGTTCATTAAAAATATGGGTCTATAGTTTTCTTTTTTGGTTGGTTGTATCTTTACCTGGCTTTGGTATTGGAGTGATGCTGGCTTCATAGAAGGAATTTGGAAGTTCTCCCTCCACTTCTATCTTTTTGAATAAATTAAGTAGTATTGGATATAGATCTTCTTTAAATGTCTGGTAGAACTCTTCTGTAAATCCATCTGGTCCTGGGCTTGTTTTGGTGATTCCCATGCTTTTAGATACCCGTCCATTTCTTTTAGGTTTTCAGATTTAGTAGCGTATAGGTTTTTAGAATATTCCCTTATAATGTTCTGTATCTTTCTGGTGTCTGTTGTGATGTTTCCCCTTTCATCTCTAATTTTGCTGATTTGTAGGTGCCCTTTCCTTCTTTTGGTTAACTGGTCTAGCGGTCTGTCAATCTTGTCTATCTTTTCACAGAACCAGCTCTTGGATTCGTTGATTCTTTGTATTGTTTTCTTTGTTTCGATTTCACTAATTTCTGCTCTGATTTTTGTTATTTCTTCTTGTCTGCTGGGTTTGGGTTTCATTTGCTGTTGCTTTTCAAGTGTGTTGAGTTGCAACGTTAAGTCATTTATCTGTGTTCTTTCTGGTTTTTTAACGTAGGCACTTAGATCTCTAAACTTCCCTCTAAGGATTGCTTTCAATGTGTCCCAGAGGTTTTGTAGATCGGAAGTTTTTGTGTTGTGTTCTCATTTTCATTTTGTTCCAGGAATACTTTTATTTCTTAATTTATTTTTTGACCCATTCATGATTCAGGAGTATGCTATTTAATCTCCATGTATTCGTGTATTTGCTAGAGCTTTTTTGCTATTGATTATAAGCTTTGTTGCACTGTGGTCTGATAGAATGCATGGAATTATTTAATATTTTTGTATTTGTTGAGATTTTTTTTGTGCCCAAGAATGTGGTTAATTTTAGAATAACTTCCATGGGGCACTGAATAGAAAGTATATTCTTTGGTGGTTGGGTGAAATATTCAGTAGATGTCTGTTAGGTCCATTTGATGTATGGCATTGTTTAATTCAGATGTCTCTCTGTTCATTCTCTGTCCTGTTGACCTATGTAATGGAGACAATGGGGTATTGAAGTCCCCTACTATGAATGAGTTGGGATTAATCTGGGTCTTAAAGTCCTATAGTACTGCTTTTATGAAATTGGGTACACCACAATTTGGTGAACATATGTTTATGATTGTAATATTTTCTTGGTCAATTATTCCTTTGATCAGAATGAAGTTGCCCTCTTCACTTCTTCTGATTTGTTTTAGTTTGAAGTCTATTTTGTCAGATATTAGAATTGCAACTCCTGATCAGGACAGTGGCTCAGAGCTCAGCAGACCGCTAGAGACTGCCAGGTTCTGGCCTCCCTCTGGCCTCCAACTACCAGAGGGCCTGAGAACACAGGGGATTACCTAACAGCCCCCAGATCCTGCCTCCAGGTGGTGATAAGTGTCCCCTAATTGTGCCATACCATCTGCCTACCTGGGATTTTGTGAGGCCCCTCCCAAGGACCCAGGGTAGATCTGGCTTTGGTAGACTAAGGCTGAGATCCTACCAGACAGCCTGAGAGGGTAGGTTTGGACCTCCATTGGGGTAGCAGCTCCGAGCTCAGCAGACCGCCAGAGAATGCCGAGTTTAGCCCCCCCCCCCGCCAGCCTCCCTCTGGCATAGAGCTGACAACACACAGGACTACCTGAGAGCACCCAGGTCCTGCCTCCACATGCTGAAGGAAGCCTGAGTATGCCTGACTGGAACCTGAATTGGGCTTCTGTGGGTACCCCTGAATAGCTGATCTGAAGCCATCAGTTCCTTCTAAAATAAACCTGAGAGAACCTGAACCCTGACCAGCCAGCTTTACAAAACCAATAAAGAAAGAATCTAGGCACCCGGATAATACAAACGGAAGCATACTTCAAGTAAATTTTCATATCAGAATCATAAACAATGAAAGAAATTCACATGCCAAAACCACAATGAAAGATTAATAAAATGGAAAGCCAAAACACTATGTCCCCACCAAACCCCACCAATCCGGTCGAAGAGTTCGACAAGGAGAACCCCCTAGAGATAACCCAGGACTGAATTTAAAAGAACAGTCATAAACATGATCAAGGAATTCAACAAATTTAAAGAACGCACGAACAAACAAATCAAAGAGCTAAAAGAAGATAGGGATAAACTTCTGAATGAATTCAAAAAAGAGATAGAAACATTGAAGAAAACTCAGGCAGAAATGAAGAAGGAAGTATAAAACTCAATGAGCCAACTTGAAACAACAGGGGAAAGCCTCACCTCTAGAATGAATGAAATGGAAAACAGAATATCAACACTGGAGGATAAAGTGGAAGAATTGGAACACTCAAGCAAAGATTATGAAAAATTTAAAAAACACAGGAATGGACTATGCAAGAGATGTAGGACATCATGAAAAGGTCAAGTCTACGGATCATAGGAATAGAGGAAGGAGAAGAATTTCAGGCTAATGGTGTTGGCAAGATCTTAAACAGGATTGTAGAAGAGAATTTCCCGAAATTAAGGAAAGACATCTCCATACAAATACAGGAAGCACATAGAACACCAAATAGACAGGATCAGTAAAGAAACTCCCCACAACATATCATAGTAAAACACTAAATGCTTTTTTCAGAACGAAGACAGAATAAAGAAAGCAGCAAAAGAAAAACAAGTCACACACAAAGGAAAGCCCATCAGAATCACAGCTGACTTATCAATGCAAACTATGAAAGGCAGAGGAGCCTGGACCAAGGTACTTCCATTCTACATGACAATAGATGCCAGCCCAGAATACTATACCCGGCACCCAGCAAAAATGTCTATTATAGTTGAGGGGGAAAGAAAAATCTTCCATGACATGAATAGCCTGACAGAACACATGTCCACAAAACCCGCCCTTCAAAGAATACTTGAAGCAATACAGAGAGCAGAGAGAAAAATGACTATACCCTAGGGGCAACAAAAGAAAAAAAAATGTATAATCTAGGAAACACAAAATTATAGAGAGAACACAAACAGCAATCAAAATGATGGCAACCGATACACACCTTTCAATAATAACCCTAAATATCAATGGACTAAACTCCCCAGTCAAAAGACACTTGCTGTCTGCTTGGATTAAGAAACAAAACCCAACTTATTATTATCTCGACACTATCTCAAAGTGAAAGGATGGAAAAAAATATACCAAGCAAATGGCACTAAGAAAAAGGCAGGCGTTGCAATTCTAATATCTGACAAAATAGACTTCAAAGTAAAACTAATCAGAAGAGATAAGGAGGGTCACTTCAATGTGATCAAAGGAACAGTTGACCAAGAAGATATTACAATCCTTAACATATATGCACCAAATTCTGGTGCACCCAAATTAAAAACAACACTACAGGACCTTAAGATACAGATTAACTCCAACTCAGTAATAGTAGGGGACTTCAATACCCCACTGTCTCCATTAGACAGGTCAACTGGACAAGGAATAAACAGAGAGACGTCTGAATTAAATGATACATACATCAAAGGGACCTAACAGACATCTTTCGATTATTCCACCCAAACACCAAAGAATATAGTTTCTTCTCAGCACCTAATGGAACTTTTTCAAAAATTGACCAAATACTGGGCCACAAAACAAACCTCAACAAATACAAAAATATTAAAATAATTCCATGCATTCTATCAGACCACAAAGCAATAAAGCTCAGAATCAACACATGATGAAGCCCTAGTCATTACACGAACTCATGGCAATTGAACATCACACTCCTAAAAAATGAGTGGGTCAAGGGAGAAATTAAGAAAGAAATAAAAGAATTCTTGGAATTCAACGAAAAGGACAATACAACACAACACAACCTCTAGGAAACATTAAAAGCGGTCCTAAGAGGGAAGTTTATAGCTCTAAGTGCCTACATTAAAGAATTATAAAGAGCCCAAATAAATGACCTAACACTGCAACTCAATGCACTAGAAAGGTGAGAACAAATGAAACCTAAACCCAGCAGGAGAGAAAAAAATAACTAAAATCAGAAGAGAAATTAATGAAATAGAAACAAAGAAAACAATACAAAGAATCAATGAATCTAAGAGCTGGTTCTTTGAAAAGATAAACAAGATAGAGAGACCCTTAGCCCAGTTAACCAAAAGAAAGAAAGAGCAAATCCAAGTCAACAAAATCACAGATGAAAGGGGAAACATCACAACAGACACCCCAAAAATCCAAACCATTATAAGGGAATAGTTCAAAAATCTATACGCTACCAAATTTGATCTAAAAGAAATGGATGGCTATCTGAAATCATGATTAAACAGACCCATAATTTATAAGGAAATTGAAACAGTAATACAAAGCCTCCCAACTAAAAAATGCCCAGGCCCAGATGGATTTATAGCAAATTCTACCAGACATTTAAAGAAGCCCTCCAACCAGTACTACTTAAGTTATTCAAACTGATAAAAACAGAGGGAGAACTCACAAATTCCTTCTATGAAGCCAGCATCACTTTTAATACCCAAACCAGGTAAAGACACAACCAAAAAAGAAAACTATAGACCCATATCCTTAATGAACAGAGATGCAAAAATTCTCAACAAAATACTTGCAAACTGCATATAGACACACATCAAAATGATCATTCACCATGATCAAGTAGGCTTTATCCCAGAGATGCAGGGATGGTTCAATACACACAAGTCAATAAACATCATTAACGACATAAATGGACTCAAAGACAAAAACCACATTGTCATCTCAATAGATGCAGGAAAGGCTTTTGACAAAATTCAGCATGCATTTATTTATTTATGTTCAAAGTCCTAGAGGGAATTGGACTGGAGGGAACATACCTCAACATAATTAAAGCTATATACAACAAACCCACAGCCAACATCATTCTAAATGGAGAAAAACTGGAAGCATTCCCACTGAAATCAGGAGCCAGACAAAGCATTCCACTATCTCCGCCCCTCTTTAACATAGTGCTTGAAAGTCTTGCTAGAGTAATAAGACAGGAGAAGGAAATTAAAGGAGTACTAATTGGAAAAGAAGAGATCAAACTATCCCTTTTTTCAGATGATATGATACTAAACATAAGAGATCCCAAAAGTTCCACTGGAAAACTTCTAGAACCGATGATCAACACAGTATAGTGGCAGGTTATAAAATAAATCTACAAAATCATAGCCTTTCTATATACCAATAACAAGCAATCAGAGAACGAGCACGTGGAAACACTCCCATTCACAATTGCTGCAAAAAATTAAAATATCTTGGAATAAATCTGATCAAAGACACCAAAGATTTTTACCATGAAAATTTTAAAACATTAAAAAAAGAGATTGAGGAAGACACCAGGAGATGGAAGGACCTCCCATGTTCATGGATTAGAAGAATTAATATTGTTAAAATGACCATCCCACCAAAAGCAATATATAGATTCAATACAATCCCAATCAAAATGCCCATGACATACTTCACAGAATTAGAAAAATGCATCCCTAAATTCATATGGAGGCACAAAGACCCCAGATAGCCAAAGCAACCCTAAGCACAAAGAGCAACACTGGGGGGATTACTATACCAGATCTCAAAGTATACCACAGAGCCACAGTCATAAAAACAGCATGGTACTGGCACAAAAACAGACACATAGATCAATGGAACATCATTGAAGATCCAAACCTGAGTACACGCTATTTCAGCCACCTGATATTTGACAAAGGTGCCAAGAACACACAATAGAAGAAAGAAAGT
>NW_008346683.1:1208332-1222579 GCF_000622305.1 Nannospalax galili | reverse complement strand
GGGGGAATGTTGGAGGGGAGGGAGTGGGCATGGATTTGATCAAAACATCTTATATGCATGTATGAAATTCTCAATAAAGTTTTTGTAAAAGTTAAAAAAAAGTAAAATATATTTTGAAGGGATCATCAAGGAAAAAAAATAAAGAATCACAACTCCTGCTTTTTTCTTAATACCATTTGCTTGGAATATTTTTTTTCCATCCTTTCACCTTAAGGTAGTCTAGCCTGTCCTTGAAAGTGAGATGGGTTTCTTGCTGATAACAAAAAGATGGGTTTTGTTTCTTAATCCATTCAACTAGTCTTTGTCTTTTGACTGGGGAGTTCTGTCCATTGATTTAAAGTTATTAATGAAAGATGTGTATTGATTCCTGTCATTTTGATTTCTGTTTTCATTTTTGGTGTAACTGTACATTTCTTTCTGTTACTCCCTGGGTATAGTCATTCCTTTCTTCAGCTCTTTGTATTGCTTCAAGAATTCTCTGAAGGGCTGGTTTTGTGGACATGAATTCCTTCAGCATATTTATGTCATTAAAGACTTTTCTTTCCCCATTGACTATAATAGACATTTTGGCTGGGTAAAATAATCTGGGTTGGCATCTGTGGTCATTTAGAGCTGGGAATACTTTGGTCCAGGCTCTTCTGGCTTTCATAGTTTGCACTGAAAAGTCAGCTGTAATTCTGGTGGGTTTTCCTTATATGTGGCTTATTGTTTTTCTTTTGCAGCTTTCAGTCAGTATTGTCTCTTTGTTCTGAACATTTAGTGTTTTTACTATGATGTACCATAGAGAGTTTCTTTTCTGGTCCTGTCTATTTGGTGTTCTATGTACTTCTTGTATTTTTATGGGCATGTCTTTCTTTAATTTTGGGAACTTTTCTTCTACAATCCTGTTGAAGTTCTGATCCATATCATTATCCTGAGATTATTCTCCTTCCTCTATGCCTGTGATGTGTAAGTTTGGTCTTTTTTATGGTGTCACACAATTCCTGCATATTCCATTCTTATGTTTTCTTCAGTTTTTCATAATCTTTGCTTGAGTGGTCTCCACTTCAGTTCATCCACTTTATCTTCCAGTCCTGATACTCTGTTTTCCATTTCATTCATCCTATTGGCGAGGCTTTCTCCTGTCATTTCTAATTGGCTTATTGAGTGTTTCACTTCCTTCTTCATTTCAGCCTGAATATTCTTCACTATTTCTAATTCTTTTCTGAATTCATTCAGAAGTTTATCCCTATCTTTTTTCAGTTCTCTAGATTTGTGTGTTCCTTAAATTCACTGAATTCTTTTATCATGTTTATAATTGTTCTTTTGAATTCCATGTCCTGTGTTAGCTCTAGGGAGTTCTCATTGTACTCCTCTAGAGGACTGTTGGTACTCGGTGGTCATTTGGGTTTTTCATGTTATTTTTTTTTTCTCTGTGACTTTGACATGTGGATTTCTTCTATAGTTTCTGATTCTTGCGTGAGACTCAAGCCTTCCTTTGTTGAGCTAAGTCTGCTTCTTTTTGTAAACTTTTTGTGACTTTGTGGTTTACATGTTGGGCATGAAGAGCTGGGTGGTCTAATCTTCAGGTTCTCTCTTTTGATTTTATATTGGAGTGGCCAGATGGTTTTTGTCCTGCTGCTCAGGAGTTCCCACAAAGGCCCAAGTTGGATGAGGATCAAATGCTCTCAGGCTTTCTCCTAAGGTCTGTATCCCTCTAGTCAGCAGGCACAGTACAGTTTGGGAGGACTGCTAGGTAGAGGTAAGATTCAGGACTCTCAGGCAGTCAGGGAAATAGGCTGGTCTCAGGAATCCAGAGCAAGCAGGGAAGGAGGATGGTCTCAAGAACCCAGGTTGAGGGTGGGACACCCAGGGATGAAGGCCAGTCTCAGGTATGCAAAGGTGAGGTCAGGAAGGGAACAGACCTTGAGGGCCCCAGAGGAATAGACTAAGGAATCTGGTTAACCTGGGTGCAAAGGATCAGGAAGCCATGGGGAGTCTGGGCCAAGAGGGTAGTCCAGAGGTCTACCAAGAGAAGAAATGGGCTAGTGACCATGCTAGGAGGAGAGACGGGGTAGGGGAGCTGGGTGGGTGAATGAGGTTATGGGAGTCAAGGCACAGTGGGTGTGGTCAAACCTACCCAAGAAGGTTGCTGGCCTCAGGAAGCTGGGGGTTGGGCCGGCCAGGGATGAAGGCTGGTCTCAGGTATGCAAAGGCGAAGTGGGGCTGGGAACAGGCCTTGAGGGCTCCAGGGGACTAGGCAGAGGAACTGGGTTGGTCTGGATGCAAAGGATCAAGAAGCAGTAGGGAGTCTGGGCCGGCGGGCGGGGGGGGGGGGTGCTAAGAGAAGAAAAATCTGTACACTGAATTTTTTTAATTAATAAAAAGTTTCAAAAAGCAGATTTGCCGTTCATACCTTACTTGTAAACACACAGAAAGCAAAAATGTGTTCAAAATAAGTTAAGCTAGTCCTCCCATCTAGACATGCGCTGTTTTCATTCACTCTGACTCTGAATCACTTTATCCCTGTTCCACACAAGACCATCCTCAGAACCTCTGTGTGACAGGCAGAATTTCCTCCTAAAACTGAAAAAAAAAAGTCACTGACATCTCAGGATTCCGCACCAGCAGCCAGTACCTGTTCTTGAGTTCCAGTGAACAGACTGAGACAGGTACAACATGACTCCTGTTCCCAGAGATTGTCTTCAAACATGGAGGGATGATAAACAAATGATAAACTTTTTTTCAATATTAGGACAATTGCCGTCAGGCTCTGACACAAGAATGAGCAAAACACCCGGTTCTTGAGGAGCTACAGTGCAGAGAGTTAAGACCACAGACAAATACCAGGATGCTACTGTGGGTGGTGAGCACTTAATAATGACCGGGGTGGGGGGGTGAGAGTAGAAGAGGAGCAAGATGAGGAAGAGAAGAAGGGAGGAGCCGGAAGGGGGGCAGGGGTAAGTACGGAGGAGGCAGAGAAGCTGGGGATCTGGCCGCTGTGGCTGTGGGCAGTGGAAGGATGCTCAGCCTTTTGGCTTAAATATGGTGTAGAGGGCAGAAGAAGAGTGTGGGCAGAGGCATGCTGTACCAGGAGAACAAGCAGAGAGGAGCACCTACCCTGAAAGGGAGGGCCTTTTACATTGACCTTGTTTAGTATCAAGAGCTGTGTGGTGATGACAAAAGGCAAGCTCTGACAGTTCTCTCCAGACAACACAGCCCTTCCTGACTAAATCCGCTGCCCTGTGTGACTCATTGCTGAGGAGCTGAGAAATGAGTGAGGCTCAGTCAGGTCAGGGCTCATTATCACTAGCCCATATGGTTCTGTCATCTTACAGGCTATAGCCCACAGTAACTCACTAGATCCCCACCACCACCCTATGAGCTAGGCTCTATAGCTAGCCCCATATTGCATGAGGGAAAATGAGGCATTCAGAGGCAAGAGCCATGCTACAGGTTCCACAGAACGCAAATGCAGAGCCAAAACTCCCACCCAGGTCACTGCCCTGGACTCTGCTTTGCCCCCTGTGCCACCTCCCTCATGCTGGGCTTCAGTGTCATGACTGATGTAGCTCAAGTAAAGCTTGTCCTGATGGCCCATCAGGCTGTGGGGCTGGGAACAGGGCCATTTCCAGGACCCGGACTCCCTGAGGCTCCTCCTCAATACCTCCTATAGCTAGGTCAAGGTGGCGGAGAGCCAGATCTCTGGACCAGAGGGCTTCATGGATACCTGGAAGCTCCTTTTGTCTCAGGATGACTGATGTATGGTTGCTGGGATGCACACGTGACTCTTAGGGTCAGGGAAACTGCAAGACTCCATACTCGTTTGTGGAGAAGTTGAAGCCCCTTAATGGAGGAAAGTTAAGCTGGTGTTTCCCTGGATCACGGACCAAAAGACTCCAAGTAGGGTCTGAGGCCCTACTGTCAAGGTCAGAACCACAGGGACCTAGCAAAGTCAAGCCTAGAAAACTCAAGCTCCAAAGAGCCCTGGAGCCACTGAAAGGTTCAGTTCATTTTGGTACAGGGTCTTACTGTGTAGTCCAGGATGAACTCAAATTCTGCATCTTCCTGTCTCAGCCTCCAGAGTGCTTGGATTCCAGGTATGCCACACCCTGCTTGCTGGTAGACTTTGAAAATCCTGAACTGGGGTCCTCACAGAAGCAGGGCAGGCCTGTGCAGGAGGATTGAGCTTAGCATCTCCACTCAAGACCCATCCCTTGGGTAAAGCTGGGTCCTCTCCAACCCAGTGCCCTCCACTGCTGGGGAGGGCAGTAAGAAGCCTCCTTTGGGCCTCCAAGGGGGCAGGCACACACCTCGCCCACTGTCCAACCCAGTGCCAGCCATACTGCATAGGAGATAACGCTGAGTAGCCATGCTACTGCCCGGGGCCTCACCCTGACTTTGGGAAGAGGCTGAAGCATCTTGTCCCCCAGAAGCCTCCCTGCCTCTCTCCCCTCCAGCCTGGGCAGGCGCCCCTCTGGACTTGTTCTCTGGTATCAGCTTCACTGCATACTTTACAGCTGGCAGCATGATTGTAGGTACTCCACAAACAACCGCAGGAGTGGAGGATGGCTTTGAGGACAAGACAGGTTTATGGGGCTGGAGACACGACTCAGCAGTTAAGAGCACTGGCTGCTCCTGCAGAGGACCTGGGTTCAGTTCCCAGCACTCACACAGTGGCTAATAACCATCCATAACTCAAGTTCCAGGGAATCTGATGCCCTCTACAGGTATCGCACAGCACAGGTGCACTTATATACACACAGGTAATACACTCATACATATAAAATAGAAATATTTTTTAAAGACAGGTTTATTTACTGGGGACAGGGATGAGTCATGGCAAGGACGTGGTGCAAGTCCCCCATGTCCTCCTCAGCATATGCTCCAGGCCCAGTGTGCCCACAGCTGCCTCCACTCATGCAGCAAGTATTTTAAAGCCCCTCCTGCATTCTAGAACCTGCTATTGGCACTGAAGATGCAGCCGGCGACAAGAAGATCTGATATCTGGATCCTTAGACCTGGTTTCATTCCACAAGCCGAGTGAGACACACAGGAAATGCATAGAACACAAGCTAACGTCCGCTCAAGGTAAGTGTTCTGGAGTGAAACGGCAGAGGCCAGCCGGGCTGGGAGCTCCTTTAAAGAGGTAGTCCGAGCAGCGCTTAGGCTTCATTTTAACCTACTGGATTTAAAATCACCATGGAAACAAACACCTCTGGGTGTGTCTATGAGGTTTTCCAGAAAGACTTAACTGAAGAGAGAATCACACCCTGAATGTGGGCAGGCAGCACCATGCCACGGACTGAGGTCCCAGGCAGCATTCATTTCTCTCTACTGCACACACCTCACACCTTGATGGACTGCGTCCCTCACACAGCAAACCAAAGCAAACCCTTCCTCCCTAAAGCTGCTTCTTATCAGGTGTGTGGCCACAGCCATGAGAAAAGGAACACAGTCGATGAGGGAGCCAGCAATGCCTACAGCAGTCCTCAAAAGTACCAAGTCTGGGGTGCTAGAGGAACTGAAAGGAACCAGGGGCGTGGTTTTAGAAAGCCAGAATAAAAGGGAGATCGGTGAGGTCAGAGGTGCAGAAGCCAGGCCAAGAAGAAACCTGGAGATCCTGGTGTTGGAAGGACTTGAAAGACTCCGGTATTGTAGGCAGATTTTATTATGATCTGACTTTTTTTAAAAAACATATTTTTTGTGTATGAGGGTTTTGTCTGCATGTACGTAAGGCACCTGTGTCGTGCAATGCCCACAGAGGCCAGAAGAGGACATTGGATCCCCTAGAACTGGAGTGATAGACAGTTGTTAGCTGCAGCGTGGGTGCTGGGATTTGAATCCAGGTCCTCTGCAAGAGCACAGGGCAGGTCCCTTCTTCCTGACCCTCTTCCAGCTGATCAGTCCAAACCAATTCAGATAAGCCAAGGCTGAGCCTGGACACACCCTACCCATATTCTGAAATCTAACTTCCGAACAGCAGCCAGTCAATAAAAAGTCATCTGCTCTCTTCCAAGTCCAGTGCTCCCTCAGCCCATGAAGCAAGCATGAAGACCACATACAAGTGAGGAAACTGAGTCTTCGAGAGACCTAGAGTTCTGCCTGCCATCATCTGGCACCTCAGAAGCAGAGACACACCAAGACTCAAGCCGTGATTTTAGACCAGTGTACTTGCCTGATGCCTCTGGCCCTTCTCTGAGGATGACACCCTGTGCCACCAGAAAAGCGGGTTCTGAAGACTTAAGGAACCCATGCAGCCATGAAGAAGGATGGGCAAAGCTGGAAGGGGAATCTGGGCCACCTAATCCAAACCACTCCTAGTAGATAAGAAATGCTGAAGCCCAGAAAGGGAGGGTAGACTAGCCAATGTCACACAGCCTTAGAGGCCTGGGTCTCCTGCCACAGAGGATCTGATACTCTTCCCTCTAAACCACAGTTACCCTTCGGCAGTCAGGATCCAGTCAGAAGATCAAACTAGCAGAAATTCAACACTGGGAATTACCAACTAGCTAGCAGCAAGGAGAATAACAACCAAGAATAAAAATCAGAAGAGAGCTGGTAGAAAGAGCAGACTCCTGTGTGGGGCTGAGGCAGGGCTCCAAGGAAGATACACATTTCAAAGAAGCCCCACCCCACCGCAAGGCAGGTTCAGACCTCCCTGGAGAGAGTGTACCTAACAAGGACCCATTGGTGGTCAAGTTTGCTACGGCACATTGGGCATGCCTGGTGCTGCTGCTGAAATCAAACAGTACACACTGGGTCATTTATGCATCAGACTCACCTAGTACTCACAGTTCTGAGTCTGGGAAGTCCAAGATCAAGACCACAGTAGGCTTGGTGTCTGGTGAGGGCTGTTCTCTTTTTCTAAGATAGTGACTTGCCTGCTGGGTCCTGTGAATTTCTAAAATGCTCTGAGAAGCCTGGAAGTAGGGCTGGGGAGATGGATCAGTAGTAAAAACCACTCTCTGCTCTTACAGAGGATTGGAATTCCCTTCCTAGCAACCATGTTGGGAGGTTCACATGTACCTGTTTAACTCCAGCACCAAGGGATCTGATGCCATCTTCTGGCCTCCATGGGCACCTGCAAAGTGTTCATACACACACATATACACACACACACACACACACACACACACACCACAGACACACAGACACACAGACACACACACCACAGACACACAGACACACACACCACAGACACACATACACACACACATACACACACACCACAGACACACAGACACACACACACACACACACACACACACACACAAATAAATCATTTTTTGAGCTTGGCAGTGAATAGGCGAAGGGATGGGAGATCAAGGGGCCAGCTAGCTCCCTCCGGCCCTTTTACAGGCTTGCTAATCCACCTATGAGGGCACTGCCCTCGTGACTTAATCTTTCCCATATTATCACATTGTCAAGTTTCAACATGAATATGGGGGAGGGGGCTGTATTCAGATCTCAGACACCAGCCCTTGGTTACATCTCCCCGGAACATGAGTTGAGTCTCCTATACATCACTGACAGGTAGACAAAAGCTGGTGTGGAAGCCCCTGCTCACAACCAGCCCCAGGAGTAAGACGACATAATGAGATCACAGAAATGACAGTTTTCCTTTAGCACCCTCTACTGGTTAGACTTAGTATTGCGTCCACTGGTAAATGTTTATTAGCCCCAAGCCGATATCCAGCACACCCCTTGATCAAAGACAACAGATGATTCTCCAGCATGACAGTCAGAGCCCTCCACTGCTCAGTCCCTCCTACCTCTTTAGGTCCATCTTATCCACACCCTTCCTCAGTCTGCTGTTCCATAAACCGTGTACAATTTCCCCAGGAGGGCAAGCTGCTCTGTGCCTGTCCTCTGCTCAACTGTGCACAGCCTTAAGCTTCCTCACCATCTAAAAGCATGGTTCAGATTCCTACTTTCTGCTGGTCTCCATGCTTAGCCCTTGTCACACATTACCTCTTTTCATCTTGGATGGTGACTCAATTGTGAAGCATGCATATATCTTTTCACAAGCAAGAAAACTGAGGTCCCCAGTACAGGGGGAGCCCAATGCAGTGTTTCTCCTAACTTCCTCAGAGGCTCCACCCCTCCCATTTCAGGGCTGACATTCCAGAACCACCAGGTTCTAGTCAAAGGAGGAGGGTCAAGTCTGTGTGTCAAGTGTGCCCTTGCCCACTTTGCGCCAGAGTCACTCCATCCCCGCGTGTGTTTGACCCCAACTGGAATACTCTAGCTCCCAGCTCCAGTGCAACCTGGCCCCAGGTGGGTGCTTGGGGACCATTGTCTGTGATGCCCAGTTTGAGCATTACACTGGTTCAGATTTTTTTTGTTCAAGATTTGAATCTTTTATATCCTAAGACATCCCCAGGGACATCCCCCCCAGAGTTGCAAGCTGAATAAAAAGCTCAGAGTGAGCAGAAGCCATTGCCTGCAGAGCATCCTGGCCGCATCCCTCCCTTTGGTGAAACAATGTCTGGGCATCTGTCAGCTGGGTTGCATTTCCTGGGTTCTGACAGGATGCAGCGCTTCTTTCAAAGCTGATAATTATTTCTCTATTTCCTCCAGAGTCCATTTGGATCCCAAGACCACTTTCCACAGTCGTAACAGAGTCAACTTAGCATGGGAAGAGAGACTAGAGGAAAACGGGACCCCAAAGGGGAGGCAGACGGAGCAGGGGTCTGAGAAGAGAGGAGGAGGTGACACAAGGTGGGTGCCATGCCCAAGGCCTGTTCCCTGAGGCCTGGCCACTTGCTCTCTTCCAGGTGGATTCTCTCTGACCTGTACCCGAGTCTCTACCTCTCTCCCCTAGATTGCCCAGGACCACAGAGATTGTGGGTTAAACACAGCACCAGCAGAGAGAGCTGGCTAAAATCCCATTTCTACCGCCTCCCATGTTTTATATCCTCAGGGCTGCATTGGTCTGGGGGGCCTCTTGTGGCTGCCCCAGGCCACATACAACCCACCGCTGGCCACAGCTCTGAGGCCACAGAGCAGGGACAAAGCAAGGGGCATCACTCATGAAATCAGCCAAGACTCCACAAAGGATGGGGTATACCCACAAAGGATTCCTCACCTAGGCAGACTGACAGGGAAGTACACATGACCCTTTTAAAAGGTGCACTGGATGAGCCAACACTTGGCCCCATGACTCAACCCTCCGGGGCTGGCCAGGCCTGAGCAATCTTGAGCATGTGTAGGCCGGATGGGCAGATGCTCCCTGGTTTATTTCCTATTAGCCCTGTAATGGGATACACTGCATGTAATTGGTACATGAATCAAGAGACACACTCCCTGTCTGTTCCAGGGGCTCTGCTGGAAACCTCATTCTGTCCCTCCGCCTCACCCTGCTCTTCTCCATCTGGTCAACCTGACATTTCTAAGCCCAGCAGGGAAGAGACTTTGCTGAAACTCCTCAACTGGGGAGTGACATGTTCTGGGCTTTTGGAAGTGACAGAAATCAAGTGGTCAGAAGGGCCATTTTCCCTCCTTCCCTGGAGAACACTCTGCTCCCAAAAATAAGGGATTGGAGGATCCAAGTAGTGGCCCATGGGACAGACAAGTTGGCTTGGGACATCCTGGGAACCTGATCCCTAGAGCCTTGCTTCTCACATCCTGCCACTTGACTGTCCCCTGACTATCCCCACATCCCCAGTGCATCTCTTCATTCCAAGAAGACAGTGCAGGATAATGCACAAAGACCCACACATTCAAATTCAAATCTAGATCTAACTGCCAAGGCCACCTGCCTTCACCACCCCATGCCTCAGTTTCCGCATGTGTAAAATGAGTGTGAAGATGCCATTGTCCCTGGTATATGGTACAGACTCTTTAATCCTCCCAAGAAACCTGGCCCAGGGTGGGTGTGCCGTGCAGCTAACTTGATGTCGTGGCATCTCTTTCCCTCTGCTTCCCCCGAACCCCAGTCCAGTCTTCAAGGCTTACTTTCCATGATACTAAAGTGTGAACCCACCAGGAGTACTTTCATGCAGTTTCTTCCCCTGCCAAACATAAAATTTATGGATGGAGGGGTCTGGGGACAGAGCTCAGTCAGTGATGAGCTTTCCCCACAAGCATAAGGACCTGGGTTTAAGGACCAGGACCCACATTAAAAACCAAAGTCAGCCAGGTGTGGTGGCGCATGCTTGATCCCAGCATTCAGGAGGCAGAGGCAGGCGGATGTCTGTGAGTTCAAGGCCAGCCTGGTCTACATAGTGAGTTCCAGGACAGCTGGAGCTACAGGGAGACCTTGTCTCAAAAACACCAAAAAATAAAAAATATTTAAAAAATAAAAACCAAAGTCAGGCACGGTAGCACATACTTATCAGTGCTAAGGAGATGGAGACAGGTGGATCCCTGAGATCTAGCCTACTTGGCAAGCTCGAAGTAGATATATTGCTGAAAAAAAAAAAAAAAAAAGAAAGAAAAGAAAAAAGAAAAGAAAGATTGCTAGTACCTGAGGAATGACACCCAAGGTTGTCCTCTGGCCTCCATGTATGGGTACACACACACACACACACACACACACACATCCCAAATGGAGGGGACAGCTCATTCAAAAGTCCACCACCCCAATCATCACTGCCTTCTAAGTAGCTTGTGATACTACTCGGTCAGTTGTGGGTCAGGTTCACACATGGTGTGACAAGGAACTCCCAGTCAGCATGCACACAGAATGCAGCTTCATTTCGCCTGAAGATGAGATCACCCCAAAGAGGCAGGCACCCAGGAAACCCATGACAGTGGTAAGTGTGGCTAAATTCACATGCCAAGGAGGGTTAAGCAAGCAGACCACTATTAAAGTCCTTCACGGCCCTCACAAGATGAAAGATCATGGACAGCTCAGTCGGGTTCTCTGAGTCTGGGTTTCCTTCTAACATATACATGATAATGTAACCTGCATATACAGCTGCAGTGAAAATTCATCCTGAGCCCACATCCTGAGCCTGGCCTGTGGTAAGTACTCAGAAAATACTACCTACCAGTGGCTGTGTAGAAGGGTCTGACCCTGAATAATTAACAGAGGAGAAATCAATGGGGCTAATGAGTAAGCGCCCCAAAAGAGAATAATTTAAATATCAAAGTTCCAAGAGAGACCCTTAGGAAAACTTAGGAAGCCCTCAAGCGGTTTTGCAAAAAGCGGCCCTCTTTCTGCTTGGTCTGTGAAGATCTAACAAGGACCCTAACATGGCACCATGCCATCCTGTCAGAAAAATTCCACCAGAAACAGAAAAATGTGATTCAGTCTTTGTTCACTCTAAAAAATTAGTGCAGTTTTACGTATGATAAAAATAATGTTAAACGTAAGATATAATTAGTGCACTCTCATTACCATGTTTAGCTCTTACTCCAGTGACAAGCTGATCTGGTCTAACAGGGCGGGCCAACATCGGGCACATACAACGTTCACTCACACCAGTGATTCGACATCTATGATGCAGATACAGAAATATCTGTGCCCAGAAAGGAGGCGCAGGCCAAGAAAAACCTCAAGCAGCTTCTGCGGGATCCTGTGTGTGCAGGTGGATGTGTGTGGATGTGAATGTGTGCATGTGTGCTGTGTATGTGTGTACATGTTTGTACATGTGTATGTGTATTTGTGTACATGGATATATATGCACATGTGAACTTTTTCTGTGTTCTCTATGCATATGTGTATGTGTGGTGTTGCATGTACTGTGTACTTATGTGTACATCTGTGTACATGTATGTGCATGTGTGTGTATCTGCATGCATGGATATATGCGTGTGTACTTGTGTGTACATGTGTGTTCTGTGCATGTGTATGTGTGTGCTGCATGTATTGTGTCTCTGTGTGTACGTGTGTGCATGTGTGTTCATGAGGGTGTGCATATGTGTATGTGTGTTTACTTGTATGTGTACATGTGTACATACATGTGTGCATGTGTGTATATGAGAGTGTTTGAATATGTGCATGTGCGTGTGTGTGCGTGTGTGTGTGTGTGTGTGTGTGTGTGTGTGTGTGTGTGCAGGCCAGAGGCTGATATTGGGGTCTTCCTCAATCACTCTTCCCCTTATTTATTAAGACAGGGTCTTTCAGTAAACCTGGAACTCAATTAGGCTAGGCTGTCTGGCTGGCAAGATCCAGGGCTCCTCTGTCTCTACCTCCCCAGCACTAGGATTATGGGTGTGTGCCACCGTGCCTGGCTTTTTACATGGTGCTGGGCTAGAACTCAGGTTATCAGGCTTACGCAGCACCTTACTGGCTGAGCCGTCGCCCTAGCCCAAGCTTCCTGTTTTAGATGAATAAATACTTATCATGCCAGTCAATGGGCTGGAAACAGGGGCTGGGGAAACAGAAATACCTTGAACCCTGAAGGCCTGCAGTGGAGCTGGGAGGGAAGGGAGAGGCTCCAGGGCAGGGGTGAGCAGGGAGGTCTGCCTGAGGAGGCAGCATCCAGGAAACTGGAAGGACTTCTGAGACCCTAAGGGGACAAGCACTCCAGGCAGAGGGAACAGCACATGTAGAGAGGAGACGGAGAGCCAGAAGGGCTGTGCGGCAGGAGAGTGCAGTTTTAAGTAATCATAGCAACCTTCTTCTGAGGGTTGCCACTCCTGTGTGAACTTGGGGGTACAGGGGATTCCCAGAGCCCAGCAGGCCCTTGGCTATCAGCATTCATGGGAGCACCGTGGCTCGTGAACAGAAGTAGCCAAACGTTGCCCACTGGAGAGGAAGGGAAGAAAGGAGGAAACGGAAGAGCACCTGTCCAGGACACAAGTCGTTCACCCCAGAGTCTGCTGTAGTGGTAGGAGTTGGGGAAATCCAGGACTACCTAAAGGTCTGGCTAGCAGGATTTGCTGTTGACGGGCTTGAGCGTGTTGAAAAGGAGCTGGGCGTAATATAGGTGGTTTGGGTCTAAACCAGTAGAGGCTCAGTCCTAAAGCTTAGGTCAGTTACTGCAAACTGAGGGCTGCTGCCCAAATAAGCCAGGACTGCATGAGTTGGGCACAATGCCCACCACACAATGCCATTGGAACATATAGGACACTGCAGTGGGCCCCCAGTGCATGCAGGAGCTGTGCTATGTTACTGTGTACATACAAGCCCACCACAACAGGCCCGTGACCTGGGAATTGCTTGTCCCACTGAAGACAGGAGGGAAACTGAGTCCTGAGATAAGACTCATAGCCAGCAAGTAGCAAGATTAAGAGTGGAAGCTGGCTAAACTATGACCATAGAAATTTTAAGGTAATGTGTATATTATTTTTGTCTCATCCTTTATACATCATAACAAACCTACACAGACCTTCATCACTTGCTTAGGCTTTCTCACTTTTTCTGTCTATTTTGGAAAATATCTCCATTCCCATATCATTTTAACATATTTTACATTCTCATTTTCTTTTTTTTTGAATAATTATGAGACATAATAGCATTAACAAGTAAATTTTCCATCGGTTGTGGAAATTCTTTTCCTGGGGATGCTAAGCAATGCTTATTCCCTTTTAAGGTTTTAGTGTCAAGCCAATGTTTGATTAAAGTTTTACTGGGGAACCAATGAATTTATTGAACTTACTTAGGTAACTGAGGGGTTGCTGAGGTGTATGTATGACCTGAGGGTTTGCACACTGGATAGCCTTTACCCAGCGTGGGTCATGCCTTCTCTTCCTAGCCTTCCGCAGATTGTGTACTTTAGCCCTCCCCAAATCTAGGAGGCCATTTGTGATTCGGGTCAAATTACATACAGTTGGCTAGGAAGAGTGGCTGGATACTCCAGTGAGGGTCCAGTGACCCCGCTTGGCTCTCCTTTAATGAATGATCACAACCTTCTATGGTCATAGTTTAGTCAACTAGTTTAAGGAACAAAATATATATCTAGTCAGTGTTTATCTGAGAATATTTGGTTTTTTACCTAAGCCTTATCTACACAGCACATGATAATTAAAAGTACCAGACTGGTGGAACTAACCTTTTTGGATGTTTAACAGCCATACTTTAAGGCCTATACTAATGTGGTCAGAGGGACTTAAAGGACAGTTTTTGCCCCTTGCCCTCCAAGGTCGACCAACTTCCAGGGGACTATGGAACATCTCTCAAAATGTCCTGTAACTGTGGTGAGTCACCTGTCTTCTTGTTCAGGGAGGACATGGAGACCCCACAAGATGGACTTGAGGCAGTGTCAGGTCTACAAAGAAGAGGGTCAACTCAGAGGAAACATCTCATTCATGCTTCCAAGTGAAGCCAGACATGGTTGAGCAGGACCTTTGACTTATCTTCACATAGATGGAACT
>NW_008346683.1:1207547-1207763 GCF_000622305.1 Nannospalax galili | reverse complement strand
TAGTTTCTTGGCTAAAAGTCAAAATGTCCTTGGGCCTCTTAGCAACATATTTCTGTTCCAAAGGCCAAAAATGTCAAAAGTATTTTGAAGCTTGTATCCAATCCTTAAAAGATTTTAAGGTTACCTCACCTCTTCAGAGGGGGGAATGTTAGAGTAGCCAAAAGCCCCATAAAAATAAATAAATGAAAGAAGAAAAAAATGAAAAGAAAAAGAAAA
>NW_008346683.1:1206068-1207477 GCF_000622305.1 Nannospalax galili | reverse complement strand
TATGCATGTATGAAATTCTCAATAAAGTTTTTGTAAAAGTTAAAAAAACAATAACCACATTAAAATGTAAATGAGGGGCTAGAAAGATGGCTCAGCAGTTAAGAACACTGGTTGTTCTCACAGAAGACCTGGGTTCGAATCCCAGCACCCACATGGAAGCTAACAACTGTCCATAACTCCAGTCCCAGGGGATCCAACAGCCTCTTCTGACCTCCACAGGCATTGCATGACAAGGGTGCACTTACCTACATGCAGGCAATACATGCATACACATGAAATAAAAAATGATAAATATTTTTTAATGTAAATGGATTAAACACTTTGATTAAAAGCTAGAACTTGTCAAGTTGGAGTCGGGGCTGGGCAAGACCTGATTATGTGCTGCCTACAAGAAACCCACGTTACAAATAAAGAAGCGAGTTTTTAAAAAGTCAAAAAAAAAAAAAAAAAAAAGAGTGGAAGCTGGTCCCACACATTCTAAATCCCAGCACTCAGGAGGTAGAGGCAAGTAGGTCTCTGTGAGACTGAGGGCAGCCTGGTCTACACAGGAAATTATAAGCCAGCTTGGGCTATCCAAGAAAGAAGTTGAGTCTATCCCATATGGACCACCTGGACCCTTCCTCACCATGGGAAGCTACCCCATCATACTCACCATACAGGTGATCGTCCTTCTGTCTGTCCTATGGGAGAGATGGCTGCAGCATCCCCTGGCTCTGACATGGTCTGTATTGCAGAATCAGGGGTGAGAGACAAAGCTGTAGCAGGTCTTAGCTTTTCCACAGCTGATGCCGGGACCATGGACAGCCTTCTTCTGAGGGTTGCCACTCCTGTGTGAACTAGATGGGCTCACCAAACCTTTTTTACTCAGAAACATCTGTGAATACCACCATTACCAGAACAGTCCAGCAGTACCAATGGAAACTTCCAGAGTAAGTGAGACTGCACTGCCCTCTAGTCACCAAAGCTCCCAGAGAAGCTCTTCCAAG
The DNA here is from genome assembly GCF_000622305.1 of Nannospalax galili. Classification (NCBI taxonomy): domain Eukaryota; kingdom Metazoa; phylum Chordata; class Mammalia; order Rodentia; family Spalacidae; genus Nannospalax; species Nannospalax galili. Next base: position 1,206,491 of record NW_008346683.1, on the reverse strand, counting down.
ATGCCCTGAGTCTGGCCTGCAGGACACAGGTCCTATCTATAACCCGGAAACAACACGGTGTTACATAGCATGCCCGAGGTTAACTGGCATCCCTCATCTCTGTTGTGTGGCTTTTGGGCAGCCACATAAGCTCTAATCTTAGCAAGTTATTCTAACACGAGTTTGCCTCCATCTTCAACTCTGAAAATTGGAGTTATTGGTACCTATTACTACTAAAAAACAGCCAAGATTTTTGTGGATTTTTTTTAAAAGGTAATCATCATAAGTGGGGTGTAGTGATGCACACTTCTAATCCCATCACTGGAGAGACAAAGATAGATAGATCTTTGGGAGGCCAAGGCCAACCTGATCTGCACAGAAAGTTCCAGGCCAGCCAGGGCTACATAGTTAGATCCTGTCTCAATAATATTGAGGAGGAGGAGG
>NW_008346683.1:1198050-1206053 GCF_000622305.1 Nannospalax galili | reverse complement strand
AGGAGGAGGAGGAGGAGGGGTTACCTGCTACTAGTTAATGTATTCTAGACGTAATAGAGAACCTCCACCAGTGAAATCTCCACAGTATGGTAGTCTAACAAGATCTGTATAATGATAAAACCAGTTGACATGTCAAGGTAGATGAGGGAAATCTCATGGTGTCACCTCAAAATGAAGAGCTATAGGCAATCAATGGATGCTGAAGGATAATCAGTTTTCTACAGTTTATGACTAGCTCCCTAAGAGGTTATCTAATCCCAAATGGATAGTCATAAACACAGGTACACATGAGCACTACTAAGTAGACCCAGTTGCATTATATATATATGCATATTCATAAATGAAGTATGTACATGTAACAATAATAATCAAAGAAGGCAAGAAATTGTGAGGGAATGAGCAGGGAGATGGGAGGAGATGGTGGAAGCCTTGGGATGGGTGGAAATAATGCAAATACAGTACTTATGTGTGAAGCTCTCAGAAAATAAGAAAAATATTAAAAATAGTAATATTCATTCTCACTAATCATACCATTATGACACTTGTCCAAAGAGGTAAGGGATCTCATCAAACATTCAAATAGGATGGAGAGAAGGTAGGCTACAGGGGAGGAATGGAGAAATTAATAAATGAACATGTTATCCCACCCACAGAAAGTTCTAGAATGCAGAAGAGGACAAAGGGGTGTGAAGTGTATTTAAGTTATAGATTTAGGGACAAGGGGAGCCTGTGGGTCCATAAGAAATGAGGCCAAGCCACTCTAGCCACATAACCTGCCACTCAGCTGGCATTTCCCTTCACCCCCAGAGGATGAATCAGAGAGCCCTTTGCATGTCATCAGATAGTGATGCCAGCAGAAATGTCAATGGATCATAATTGATCCATAAATGGACCCCATGGCACAAGTTACCCACCTAAAACCCCAGGGGCACTTTATAATGTGTCTAATTTATGGGCTCATTTGAGAACTCATCACGAACAACAAACCTAATAAATTGTAGGTTAAAAGGACTCCAGACAGCAGCACATGGGGCCTTCTGAGCCACGGGTGGCAGCCACTGAACTTTGAGACAATCATAGCAACTGTCACCAGAGAGACAGCTGCAAGAGGGTCTGGAGTCATCATGGTGACAGCGAGACACAGATGGCCTTTCCTGGCTCAGATGGGGCTGCAGGAGATGCACAGTCCCAGGTTCTGCACCAGCTCTGCCAACCCCTGGCTCTGTTTGCACTGCCTTGTGACAGCTTCCATGAGACATGTCTAAGTTAACAGTCTGAGCTCGTTCCACAAACGAGATGATTAAAGACTGATACAGAATCAACCTCTTGCTTCACAGTTGACCTGGGAATCAAACCCAGGGACACCTACCCTTTCAGCCATACTACTAAATCACTGTACATTTTTGGTGCCAAGTTCAACAAGCCCATTCAACAGAGGTGAAAACTGAGACTCAGTGATCTATCCACATGAGCAATTCAGCAGCAGAGCTGGGTAGAGGAACCAGGCTGTGGCATCTATCCCAGCATCCTTCAGAGGTGCCCTGGCATTGCTGTTCCCTGTTGAACACCTGCCCTCTGCCTCTTACCTCCTGGCCGAGCTTTTTGCTCCTTCCTAGCATGCTTTGCCCTCTCTGTTGTATATTTTCTGTGAACCCCAGTGTGCTGGTTTGAATGAGAAATGTCCCCCATAGTCTCAAATATTTGAACACTTGGTCCCCAGTTGATAGCAGTATTTGGGAAGTCATTGACTCTTTAGGAGGTGTGATCTTGCTGGAGGAAGTGTGTCACTGGGGGCGGGCTTTGAGAGTTTGCACCACTTCCAGCTCACTCTCTCTGCTTCCTGTTTGGGGTTCAGATGTGAGCTCTCAACTTCCTGTTCCTGCCTCCTCAACTTCCTGTTCTGGCCTCCATACCCATACCAACCACTTGCTGCCATGCCTCCCTCCCATGATGGACTTTTACCCTCTGGAACTGTGAGCCAAAATAAACTCTTCTATAAGTTGCCTTGTTCGAGGTGTTTTATCACAGAAAAGTAACTAATACAACCTGAACACCTGAGTAAGCTGAGGCTTTAAGCCAAGTCATGGCACAGAAGTTCTGCCCCAGTTGGTGAGGCAGACTTAGGTTCCTATGTGATCGGTCACACATACATATCCCCAGGATCTGGTCTTGCCCACAGAACCAAAGTCCATTTACCAGTCATGGCATGACTCTGGTCCTGACCTCAAGGGTAGCGAAGAAGTATTGGCCATGTTAACCCTGCAAGTGCTTTATTGAGTCCCAGAATCTCAGGTCAGCACCCTTTACATCAACCCACCCTTACAGGCTCTAAGGCTCAGTCAATTGCCTCTGCACAGCTCCTCTTTAGCATATTACATGTTCATTTTCACCTTCTCACTGATGGGAACACTCACATACATACCACATACACATGCACGTGCACACACACACACACACACACACACACGCACGCATGCACATCCATATACATGTACCACAGCACTCCTTTCTTGCCTGAACTGCATGCTGTCCCTCAGGTTCATCAGCTTGTATTTAGAACTCGCCTACATGGGAAACTCTGTGGTCACACTTTAGTCAGAGGTTCTCTCTGTTGTGCAAGAATGTGTCGCTTCCCTACAAGATGAACTCTGCTTGCTAGGAGTCCAGTGCCTAGTTCGTGCTGACAGAAAGACTCCGGCCAGGCGATCAGGAGGCTTAGCCCCTGCCCTCCAACTTGCTGGTCATTTTAGATGGCAAATGAGCCATTAGGTTCTTTAGACAGCATCTATTCACACCTCTGCCTCATCCTGGGAAAGGCTGGAGGAGGTTGTTTGAAAACATTCAAACCAGCATGCATCAAAGGAGAGAATTTACAAATACCATGATGAGGAGAAGAAGAAGAGGGAGTCAAAAGACAGCTCAGTATACAGAGGCCATAGGTCAACTTCAGATACCCTCCATCTACAGTCATACCACCCTGAATGTGCCCAATCTCACCAGGCATCTTCTGTCACCCTCCACCTTATGTCCTGAGACAGAGTCTCTCGTTGAACCTGGATCTTGATGTTTTGTCAAGGCTGGCTGGCAAAGCCCCAGGGATCCTCCTGTCTCTGCCAACCCAACACTGTGGTTACACAGCCATGTCCAGCTTTTACATGGGTATTGGGGATCCAAACTCAGGTCTCATGCTTGTGTGGCAAGCACTTTACCTGCTGAACCATCTCCTCAGCTCCATTCTTTCTGTCTCTTTAGGGATGTAGTGCAAACAGCAACAGTTTGAAGTTATCATCTATAGTGAGAACAGGCCTATGGCATAGACTTTCCACACTAACCAGCTATGGAAAGATCCCTGTGCATTAACACTTAAGCGAGCAGACCAACCTCTGTATAAAGGCCAAAGGAAACTTGTAAGCATATCCATGGGTATACCTTTGGAATTGCCTAGGTAATACGAGCATACCTTTGGGAATTCCTATAAGAGATGGAAGTTCCTATAAGAATACTTGTAAATCTGTGGAAACACATGTAAGAACACCTTTGGAAAAGCCTGTGTGTGCGGTGCCTGTGGGGGTGTCTATGGGAGCTCCGAAGAGAATATTTGCAGGATAACTATAGAAACTTCTATGGGACTTCCCACTGGAATATCTGCAAGAATAGTTATCGGGGGCAGGACTAGGAAGATGGCCGGGTCAGTAAAGTCTTTGTCGCACAAGTGCAAGCATGAGTTTGGATCTCTGGCACCCGTGTAAACGGCCAGGCATGGTGGGGAATGCCTGTGATCCTAGCACTGAGGAGGTGGAGACAGGAGGTTCTCTCGGGCTTCCCTGCCAGCTAGTCTCACCAAACTGGTAACTTCAAGGTTCAATGACAGACCCTGTCCTAGTTACTTTCTGTTACTGTGATAAATACCATGACCAAAAGCAACTTGGAAAGGAAAGGGTTTGTTTTATCTGGCACTTTATAGTCCATCATTAAGGGAAGCCGTGGCAGGACCTCAAAGCAGGAACCCGGAGGCAGGAACCAAAGCAGAGGCCATGGAGGAACACTGCTTACTGGCTCACTTTGGGAGGCTTACTCAGATTTTTAAAAATTATTTTATTATTTTTATTTTATGTATACGAGTGTATTACCTGAATGTATGTGAGTGCACTCTTGTCATGCAATGCCTTGGAGGTCAGCAGAGGGCATCAGATTCTCCTGGAACTGGAGTTAAGGACAGTTCTCAGCTACCATATGGGTGCTGGAAATAGAACCTGGGTCCTCTGCAAGAGCAGTCAGTGCTCTTAACTGCTGAGCCATCTCTTCAGCCCCACTTAGCTATTGTTCTTACACAGCTCAAGCCCACCGTCCCAGGGATAGCACTGCCCACAGTGCCCTCCTACATCTGTGATCAATCAAGAAAATGCCCCACAGACACGTCCCTAAGCCAATCTGATGGAGGATATTCTTTAATCAAAGTTTTCTCTTCCCAGATGACTCTAGTTTGCATCGAGTTGACAAAAATTAACCTGTCTGGAACCCTGTCTCAAAAAAAAAATATGGGGAGGAAAACACTCAACATTGGCCTCTGGCCTCCACGTGTGTGTCCCACACACATACCATATGCACACATTCAAAGAAAACTTGGGGCTGGAGAGACATGGCTCAGTGGTTAAGAGCACTGGCTGCTCTTGCAGAGGACCCAGGTTCAATTCCCAGCACCCACATGATGCATCCATAACTTCAGTTCCAGGGGAATCCACACCCTCTTATGACCTTCGCAGGCATTGAACAACATGGGTGAACTTACATACATGCAGGCAATATACTCATACACATAAAATAAAAATAAATAAAATAAAATTTTTAAAAAGAAAAATTGTGGAAACTCCTATAAGAATACTTGTGGGGCTGGAGAGATGGCTCAGCGGTTAAGAACACTGACTGTTCTTGCAAGAAGACCTGGGTTCAAATCCCGGCACCCACATGGCAGCTAACAACTGTCTGTAACTCCAGTTCCAGGGAATGAATCTGACAGTATCTTCTGTTCTCCATGGGCATTGCATGACACGGGTACACTTAATTACATGCAGGCATAACACTCATACACATAAAATAAAAATAATGAAATATTTTTTAAAAGAATACTTGTGAGAAATCTGTAGACATACATGTGAGAACAGCTTTGGGGAAACTGGTATTGATGCCTGTAGAAACCCTATGAGAATGCTCATGGGAAATCTGTAGAGACACCAGGGAGAACATCTGTGGAGTACTTGTGGCAATAACTTGGGGACTACTGTAAGAATGTGGAAACGTCTTTGAGACTACCCCACTGGGATATTCATGGGAATACTTGTTGGAATACCTGTGTGGCTAAGTGTGGAGACCTGTGCAAAGCTGTTTTCCTTGGATTTGATCTCACACCAAGAGACGATGTGGTAGTTTATCAAGCTAAGCCATAATAATTTCAGTCGAAATGCTTTTCAAAGTACATCTTACGAATTTCCCAAGAAAGACGTAGAAAAACCCTAATACTGCACCCATAAGATACTTAATGCTAAGTAAATATAGCCTCCTGGTGAGTCCCCTGAATGGCTTAGTGGGGAAGTGTTGCCTAAATGACTATGTGAGTGAATGCAATTTGCCCGTTGTTGAATAAAAGCCAACTCAGTGTTGGAGGACATCTGCCAAAAACAGCAATCAAGGGGTCAGAGCAGCTCATCTTGAGCCAATTCTTTAGACTAATGAGGCCATTCCTGGTTCATGACAATAAAACCATGTCACCTGCATAGAAAGACCTCTAACTTCCTGTTCCCCATAGCAAAGACTAATTCATTCAGCTCATCCAAAAATCTTTCAAGTCATAAAATACCCATTAAAGGGAGCAAGGACCAAAGCTCTGGTGCTATGGTTGAAATTGTTATCTGTTTTGTCAAGGCACTATTCCTACCCACCCTGGCCTCACACTGTGCTAAGGTACAAGTTCTGCATAAGCACGTGTGGCCAGGTGGGGATTATTACAGAGCTCCCGTGGTTTAGCCATAATTGGTTTCTCTCCACATAATTAGTTTCTCTCCATTGAGTCAAAGGCCAAAATCAGTCATGGCTGTTGTAATTCTTATATTGTTCCTGACAATTTTTTGCACAAGTGGTATGAACAAAAAGGTCAATAGTGTGGAGTAAGTGTGCTGAAAACCCGGGGGCCCCTCGTACAAAACATCAGCCTGAGAAGTCTAGACTTAAAATCTTAAGCAGGGGAAAATTGACAGGTGGCCGAGTTGGAATGTCAAGTAAATCAATGAATCTACAATTTGTGAAGTGCTAGAGGCTGGAGGATGAAGAAATGCTCCTCTATAGAATGGACTTATCTGCGCTTTGGGTCCATCCACACCAGGTCATACATGTGGGCTTAAAGAGGGTGGACAGTCTTGCTACCGAGTGCTAGAAATGTGGCAGTCTCGTATTGTGACATGTGTAAACTACACATCAGATTCCAAGCTTATCATTAAAAAGACAGAAAATATTTCCACTCAAAATTTTATACTGAAGACCAGCAAGATGACTCAGAGGGTAAAGACGCAAGCCTGATGATCCAAGTTCAATCCACAGAATCCTTGTAAAGGTGGAAGAGGAGAACCAACTCCACAAAGTTACCCTCTGACCTCCGCACAGGTGCATAATGCATGCACACACACAAAATAATAATTTTAATGTAAAAAATTTGCATTGATTGCATATTAAAATGGGAATATTTGGCTCCTCTATGTAAACAGAATATGCTATTCAATGTCTTAATCAATGTCTGTGTTGCTATAACAAAGTTCTGAGGCTGAGTACTTTATAAAGAAGATGATTATTGGCTGAAAGTCCACTTTGGGCAACCCCATCTTGCTGGCCTGTGATGAGGGCCACCAGGCAGCATTATAACATATGGATGGTATCACATGGTAACAGCATAAGATAAACATCTAGAGAGAGAGGGCATGGAAGAAAGGAGGAAAGGAGGAAGTGAGAGGGAGAGGAAGAGGGAGCAATATCACATGATGAAAGAGGAAGCAAGGGGCTGGAGAGGTGGCTCATCGGTTAAGAACACTTGCTCTTCTTCCAGAGGACCCGGTTCGATTCCCAGCACCCACATGATGGGCAACAATTGTCTGTAACTCCGGTTCCAGGGGATCTGACACCCTCTTCTTGTTTCTGCAGGGCACTGCATGTACGTACACTTACATACATGCAAACAAACCAATCATACACACAAAATAAAAATAAATAAAATATTTTTTAAAGAGGAAGCAGGATAGCAAAAAAGCCAAGCTCACTCCATGACAACCTGCTCTCATGGTAACTAATCCAGTCTTGAGAAGCAAGCATTAGTCCCTTTTAAGGATGGTGACCCCAATTACCTAACCCCATAACCCCCACCACTTACAGGTTTCATGACATTAGGGGCCAAGTCTCCAGCACATGAACCATGTCCAAACCACAGAACCCAAATTAATGCCATCTTTTGGGATTTTTAGTGTTTTCTAAGGACTAGAGAATTAGAGCTTGCATGCATACATACTGTGGCAGCCACTTCAGCTAACCAGTGCTGCCCTCCTCCTGCAGTTCCCTCCCACTTCATCAGCTTCAGCCTGTATGAGCAATAGCACAGTCAGAAGTGATGTGTACAGTGGCTAATTTTATGGGTCAGTTTGGCTGGGCTAGAGAATGCCCAGAATATTGGCATAGCATGATTTCTGGGCATATCAGTGAGAGTATTTACAGAAGAGATTAGCATTTGAATCAGTAAACTAAGAAAGGGAGCTCTGCCCTCACAAATGTGCGCTGGCATCTTCCAAACCTAGCATTTGAATCAGTAAACTAAGAAAGGGAGCTCTGCCCTCACAAATGTGCACTGGCATCTTCCAAACCACGAGGCAGGCTTGTGCTCGCTCGCTCTCTCTCTCTCTCTCTCTCTCTCTCTCTCTCTCTCTCTCTTACACACACACACACACACACACAAAATATAAAATCCCTCT
>NW_008346683.1:1169268-1197934 GCF_000622305.1 Nannospalax galili | reverse complement strand
CTCTCTATAGATAGATGATAGATGATAGATAGATGATAGATGATAGATAGATAGATAGATAGATGATAGATAGATAGATAGATAGAAGATGGTAGGTAGATAGGTAGGTACATGATAGATTAGATAGATAGATAGATAGATAGATAGATAGATAGATAGATAGATAGATAGATGGATGATAGATAGATAGATAGATTCTCCTATTCTCCTATGGACACACACAATACACACTTTTACTCCAGAGTAGGCTGCTGGTGATTCAGTGAACAGCCCACTGGAGAGGCCTCATGACCCCGTTTCTATATGAACTCTAATAATGTATAGAAGCAGAGAGAGGGTGGTTACCAGAGCCTAAAAATAAGGAAAGGGTTGAAGACATGGTAGTCAAAAGAAAATATTTCAGTTTGACTGGAGGAATAAATTTAAAAATCTATTACACAATATAATGACTATGGTTAACAACTCAGATTATCCCTATTGGTAGATGATACATTCCTCAACACATACAAGATCTAAAGGGGACTGGAGAGATGGCTCAGCGGTTAAGAACCCCTTCTCTTCCAAAGGACCCAGGTTCGGTTCCAATTATCCACATGGTGGCTAAAATCCATCCGTAACTCCAGTTCCAGAGGATCTGATGCTTTCTTCTGACTTCCATGGGCATTACAGACATGGCTATACTTATATACATGCAGACAAAACACTCATACACATAAAAATGAAAAATAATAAATAGAATACTTTTAAAAGGCCTTAAAGATTGCACCAGAAAACTCTTAGATCTGATAAACACTTTTAGCATATCAACATACAGAAATCAGTAGCTTTTCTATATACCAATAACAAAATTGTAGCAGAGGAAATCAAGAAAACAATCCCAGGGTCAGTGAGATGGCTCAGTGGGTAAGGGCCCTGGCCACCTGAGTTCAGTTCCCAGAACTCACATGGTAGAAAGAAAGAAAGAACTGACTCTCACATGCTGCCCTCTAACCTACACACACACACACACACACACACACACACACACACACACACACACAGAGTGGCACACAAGCCACATACATGCATATACATACACAAAAAGGTAAATAAGTATAAAAAAATTTTAGAAGAAAAGAATCCCAAACACAGTAGCCACAAAAGAACAAAATAATAGTAATAGACTTAACCAAGGAAGTGAAAGCCTTCTACCATAAAAACTAGGAAAAGAGTTGAGGAAAATCTAGAAGATGGAAAGACCACCCATGCTCATGATAAGCTGAATTAATATTGTGAACTTGGCTGTGTTTCTAACAACGATCCACAGACTCAATGCAATCACATCAAAATCCCTGTGGCATTCTTCACAGAAGAGAAAACAATCCCAAAATTCATAAAAAAGCACAAAAGATCACAAAGAGTCAAAACTATACCCAGCAGAAAGCAACACTGAAGATATCACAATGTCTGTTTTCAAATTATACTGCAGAGTCATAGTAACAAAAGCAGCATGGTACTAGAAAAAAGTAGACATGTAGACCAACCGAAAACAGAGGACCCATAAATAAACCCACACAGCCATAGCCATCTGCTTCCTAACAAAGATGCCAAAAACATATGTTGAGGAAAAGACAGCTTCTTTAACAGAGCTGCAGAAACTGGATATCCACAAGAAGAACAAAGCCAGACCCATAACTCTCACTGCTCTGGTTTCCCTTCTGTTGCTGGATAAAACACCCAAACTAAAGCAACTTAGGGGAGGAGAGGATTTATTTGGCTTACCATTAAAAGTCAGAGTCCATCATTGAAGAAGTCAGGGCAGGAACTTAAACAGGAACTTGAAGCAGAAACCATGCAGGAATACTGTTTCCTGGCTATCACAGGCTCATGCTCAGATAGCTTTCTTATACGGCCCAGGGCCACCTGCCCAGGAAAATGGTGCTGCCCACAGTGAGATGGGCCCTCCTACATCAATTAGCAATCAAGACAATCCCCCACAGACATGACCATAGGCCAGTCTGATCTAGGAAATCCCTCAGTTTAGACCCCCTTCTTAGGTGACCCTAGGTGGTGTCAAATTAACAAAGCTAACTAGGACACTCACCTTGTACAAAAAATCAGTGCCAAACAGATCAAAGACTTTAATATCAGATCTGAAGCTTTGAAACTACTAAGGGAAAGCACTTCAAGATACACATAGAGGCAAGGAGTTTCTGATAAAGATTCCAATAGCTCAGGAAATAATTCCAAGAATTAACAAACAGAAGTATGTGAAATTAAAAAGGCTCTGCATAGCAAAGGAAACGTCGGAATGAGGAAGCAGCCTGCATAAAGTAAGAAAATCTTATCAGCTATGTATCTAGGAGGGAAAAAATACCCAGAACATATAAAGAACTCAAAAATTAAGTACCAACAATATAAATTCTCCAGCCAATAAATGGGCAAATTAAGTGAAGAGACAGTTCTCAAAAGAGGTAAAAATAGCCAGTAATAGATGAAAAATGCTCAATATTCTTATCCCGAAAGGAAATGCAAATCAAAACTACATCAAGCATCCATCTCACCTGAATCAAAATGGTCACCATCAAGAAAACAAGGAGGGGAGGTGCTCTGGTCTGCCTTCAATGGCTGTGACAGAACACTCTGACCAATAGCAACTTGGGGAGAAAAGGGTTTATTTGGCATACATCTCCCAGGTCACAGTTTCTCACTGAGGGAGCCCAAGGTAGGAATCCAGGGCAGGAGCCTAGAGATAGGAGCTGAAGCACAGGCCATGGAGGAACTCTGCTTACTGGCTTGGTCCCCTGGCCTGTGCTGTGCCTGCTTCCTTATACAAAACAGGCCCACCTGCCCAGGGGTGGTACCACCCATCATGGACTGGGCCCTCCCATATCACCCAACAATCAAGAAAATACCCCACAACATGGCCACAGGCCAGTCCAATGGAAGTAATTTCCCAATTAAGGCTCCCTCTACCCAGGTGTGTCAAGTTGACAACTAGAGCTATCCAGCACAGGCGGAGAAAGGAAACTTTCTAGACTTTGGCATAAAGTAGTGACGCCATTATGGAAATCAGTATGGCTATTATTCAATCTAAAAATAAAATTACCATAAGATCCCGCTATTCCGTTCCTAGGCACATATCCAAGGAACCACCATCAGCATAAGATGTAAATACCTACATATCAAAGCTTAGTGTATACGTCCATCAATGAATGAATGGATACAGAAAATGAGAGACACAGAAGTGAAGTATGACTCAGCCATGCAAAAGAATAAAATTGTATCATTTGCAGGGAATCAGGTGGAACTGGAGATCTTTATGTTAAGCAAAACAAGCTAAACTCAGACAAAGATCGCATGTTTCCTCTCAAAGGTAGAATTTAAAGTAGAAGGGAGACGATTTCAGGAAAGGCAGGAAACAGGAAGAGGAAATGGGACAAGATGGTGAGGGGGTGAATATGATCAAAGTACATTTCATACATGTGTGAAAATATAAGGAAACCCATTACTTTGTATAGAAATATATAACTACTAATCAAAAGTGTACATTAAAGAATATATTACATCTCTTAAATGTCTCATTCTAAATGTTTGCATCATAAAAATAATAAGCATGTGAAATAGCATTTCTGTTAACTAGCTCGATCCAGACAGCCATACGTATTCATATTTCAAAACATCCTGTTATACAGTATAGATAGTGTATATATATAGTTTTGACTTGTTAATGAAATAATTTTTTAATAATTTAGAAAGAAACAATAAACCAATGCACTGGAGATGGCCAGAGAGAAGGTGGGAAGCTGGTCTGGACACTGCTGCCTGAACGAGCCCAGCCTGCACCAACCACCCGCACTTCTTGCTCTGTGAGTTAGCCAGTCCCCGATATTTAAACCTTCACAGGGTGGAAGTTTGATTGCTTGTAAAACTCAGGCTGAGGCTTCCTGCACACCCCCAAAGACACAACCCGTGAGTTAACCCCATCTTTTTTGTGGTTTTTCAACCTTTATTTTAATTTTAAAAAAATTTATTGAGAATTTCATACATGCATATAAGGTGTTTTGATCAAATCCACACCCACACCCTCCCCTCCAGCTCTTCCCATATCCCCCCATCACTTATTCCTGACAACTTCATGTACTCTTTTTTTTTTTTCTAATGGGTCTTTTTGCTACTCTAACATTCCCCCCCTCTGATGAGGTAACCCTAAAATCTTTTAGGGATTAGATAAAAGCTCCCAAATACTAACCCATCTTACCGGCAGTCAACATGCCTCCCCATACCTGCAGTTCAGTCAGTAGGAAAGTCATTGTTCACAACACTACTTCTGCTAGAATTCCTTCCTTGAGGGAGATGTAGCAACTTCTACCCCTCCTCCTGAGGTCCCAACAACAAAGGTGAAATTCCACCAAAGTTCTCCCTGGGGAACCAATGAATTTATTGAACTTAAAGGAGCATACATGAAGGGTTAATTACAGGGGTGTGGGTGCCCCCCAGGGTCACTTGGGAAGGTCTTCACCCAGCATAGATGATGATTTTTCCATAGCCACATAGATGGAGCCCCTTCACCTAGTCTTCTCCAGCCTATATACACTAGTCCATCCTTGAAACCACTTGAAGTCAGCACAGAATTCCACATAGAGGCTTTGGAAAACTGGCTGAATACTCAGGTGAGGGTCTCATGACCCTCCCTATCCACTCCATCTATGAGGGAACATCAAAAGTCAGCCAATCCAGCTGGGATGATCTTTTGCAATCAGGCACAAGTGAGCTCCTGAAGATGGTATCTGCCTAGCTCAAAGTCCTGTACAACAAGTATCCACAGCACTGCGCTGCCTGAGGTAAAACTTACCTCCAAAGAGCTAAAGACCCTTTCCTCCTCTGGCCATGCTCCTCTGGCCACTCTGGAGCTTCTCACCCTGCTTTTTTTGTGGCATTATCACTGTTGAAATAAATTCAAACACAGACCAGCCCCGAGGAACCCTGTGCAAAACCAGGTAAGCCTCATGAGTGATCTTAACCTCGTTTGACTAGAAAATAACAAAATGAAACTTGAGTCATTTCTTGTAAATGCTCAAGATTAAAAAAAACAAAACTAATGGAAGTAACCAACAAACACAATCACATAACTAGGGACTTCCCAACCGAACCAATGGAAGAAGCCAACTTTATCTCTGTAACCAGTCAAATGCTATCTTTGCATGACTTCCATATTCATAAAAAACTCATCCTTTATGCAGCTTCGTGGTGTGGAGCTGCCCAATTCCTGAACTGTTGTTGGCTTGAATAAACTCTTTATATTTCCACTGTGCCTCAGCTGATCTTTCACAACCATGAGTGGAGGGTATATCGGGCACCTGCTTATTACTGGCTCGCAGTCCTGCCATCCTCCCAGCCACCTCCCTGAGAGAAGGGACCTCGTGTGTTTTGACTGGGACTGTCTCTTCGTGCATTGACCCCATTGTTCAGCACATGCCCATGGGTGCTTCAGAATGTTTGGCAAATGTGTAAATGAACAGCTGCCTCTGCCTTCTCAGCACATTCTTCAGTGGCACCTCTCGAAACTCCTCTCACATCTGTGAAACTGGGAACAGTGTGCCAAGTGCAACACACACATCCTGGTTCCAAGGTTTGTTCCTGATGTTGCCACCACGTGACCTGCTCCTTCTTCAGTTCAAATCCTGCCTTGGTCATGAAGACGCAGCGGAAAGAGTGAGGCTTGAGGACTCAGTGTGGAAGTCCAGCTGTGCCTGTGCATAGCTGCACGGCCCTGGGCAAGTCATCTAAAGCCTCAAAAACTAGGAATGGGATGATGGCTCAGTTGATAAAGTGCTTGTCTTGCATGCATGAGTTCAAGCTCCAGAACCCACACAAAAAGCCGGGCATGGTGGTGTGTGCTTGTAATCCCAGCCCTGGGAAGACACACACAAGTAGATGCCTGGGACTCACTGGCCAGTCACCCTAGCTGGATTGGTGAGCCCCAGATCCCAGTGGAAACTATCTCAAAAAACAAGATAGGGCTGGAGAGATGGCTCAGCAGTTAAGAGCACTGGTTGTTCTTGCAGAAGACCTGGGTTTGGTTCCCAGCACCCACATGGTGGCTAACAACCATCCAGAACTCCAGTTCCAAGGGCTCTGATGCCCCCTTCTAACCTCCATGGGCATTGCATGACACAGGTGTACTTACATACATGCAGGCAATATGCATACACATAAAATAAAAATAATAATTTGAAAAACAAGGTTAAACAGAACCTAAGATCAACTCCTAAGGTCAACCTCTGATACACAACCACATATACACACATACACACATGTGCACACACACACACACACACACACACACACACACACACATACACACACACACACCAGAAGAAAGAAGAAGGAATAATTAGTTGCTTCACTATAAAATGGGGTCAAGACACTGACCTGCAAGGGCTGGTTAGATAAAATTAATTGAGACAACCCAGTAGGGGTCTTAGAAATGATGATACCTCCTTCCTTTCTCCTCTTCAAAGATTTCCTTAATCCAAATGGCCACATAATTTCTTACTCCCCTATCAATAAAAACAGAGATCATTTCCAAAGAATAATGGCAGTTATTGGGCTGTACAGCTGCCTGGCTTTAAGCACGTGGTAAATACTTAGAAGATGGATGTCGAATATATACGTACATATAAATGATAAAAGACTGGAAGTCCAGTGGTCAGGACTGTGGCTGGCCTGGGAGCATAGTTTGGAAAAAGAGCTGGCATCTAGTTCGGCACCACAGAAGGCTCTTTTCTTGGGGCTGGGGAAATGGCTCAGTTGGTAAAGGACTTGTCATGTAAGCATGATGACCTGCGTTCAAATCCCCAGCACCCATGTAAAAAGCTGGAAGTGGAGGCACACCCCTGTAATCCCTGCACTGGAGAGGCAGAAAAAGGAAGATGCCTGGGGCCTTGGGGGCCAGCTAGTCTAGCCAAATCAGCGAGCTCTAGGTTCAATGAGAGACGCTGTCTAAAGAAAATAAGTTGGTGAGTGATAGACAAAAACACCCAGTGTCTACCACCGGCCTCCACATGTACATGTACACACATGCACGTACACCTGCACAGACACACACATGCACACACACTCACAAAAGAAGGTTATTTTCTTAATCTGCCCATGGGTCAGACTCACCCTAGACAGAGGCAGAATCAAGGGAATTCAAAGGTACTAAACCAGGGCGTATAACACTGGCCACTCTCTCTGCCAGTCAACTTCAACTGGAAAATGAGAAGGTCAGACCAGATGAGCTCTGAAGGTAGCAGCCGAGTAGAGGTTTTAGAACTGGTTTTAGCCCAGCACCTTCTACCGTTTGGCTATACAGACTCACATTCATCGCCCCACCTCTCTGGGGGTCTCCTCAGCTGTAAAAACAGTGTTAATGACACCTAACTAAAAAGGCCATTGAGTGAATTAACAGGAACAGTAAGTGCTTGGTCCCAGGGAGGAGGCCTGTAGAAAGAGCCTCCCCTCCCCTCCTCTCTCTCTCTCTCTCCCTCCTTCCCTCCCCCCCTCCCTCCCTCCCCCTTCTCTCTGCCTCAGCTACTCCTACTTTGGCAGCGCTGTCTTCAATCATGACTATCTTTGACAAGCACACCTTTCTGAGCAGCGTCTCCTTCAGCCAGCTAACATCAGGACCAGCTTCTGTGGGATACTGTCCTTGACCATAAAAATCACAAAACTAGAGGCAGCTGTAGTGGGGAAAATGCTGAACTGGTGGAAAGTCGGAAAAACCACAGCTAACTGGAACTGCCAGAAGACCAGAAATAAAGCCGGAAAAGCCCTGAAAATTAAGGCCATTTCTTCAGTTATGGTGAGGAGACTTCATTCATAGCAATCAGAAGCAATCAACTGACCTCCCAGCAAACTCTACAAAGATGTCCAAGCTTTGGTTTGCTATAGGTGGTCAGATGACAAGGAACTCCTGGGCCATACCGATCAAACCTGGATAAGGTAAAGCCTACGGAAACTGCTGCAACTCATGCTCCAGAAAAACTTTTCAGAGCAGCAGCTTGAAGACGAAGAGGGTGAAGTCAAAGGGACGCCTCCAGAGACGAAGACGCGGGTGGAGAATAGTAAAGGGATACGTTAACATCATCTGGACCGAGCTCCTTTAATAAAGGAAAGCATGGGCTTTCTATAACCAGTTGTCGTGGGAACAAAACGTCAAATCTCATCCGGGAAATGTCTATGACCGACCGAGACATTTAAATGGTGTGTGTTGAAACTGGGGTGTGATACAGCTGTAAAGTTAAAAGGAACGGTTTTCCAGGTTTTGTTTCTAAAAGTTATAGATAATAAAGAAATCAGACATGGTACCTTTTTAAGAATTGCATATTTTTAGACACAGTTATTAGCACATTAAGAGGGAAGCAAAAAGTTACTGTCTATTCATAATTGTGAGCAGTTAGTCTCCGAACTTGACTCCTTCATTACCTAAACTGCCTCCCAGGAGCGCACACCTGTTTGAGTACGCGTGCATGTGGAGGTTCAATGTTAATGTCAGGAATCATCCTCCGGCTCTCTTCCAATCTCTTAACTCAGAGAGAGGTCTCTCAATCAAACCCAGAGCGCACCAACATAACTAGTCTTTGCTAGCCAGTTCGCTCTGGGGATCCCCTGTCTTCCTTCCAAGGCTGGGATTACAGGTGGGCAATCACACTTGCCCAGTATTTCCTCCTCTGGCCACTCTGTCGCTTCTCACCCTGCTTTTTTGTGGCATTATCACTGTTGAAATAAATTCAAACACAGACCAGCCCACATGGATCTGGGGATCCAAACTCTGGCCCTTACACCTGCCCAGCAAGTACTCTAACCACTTAGCCATCTCCCCAACTCAGCTCTTTCTTACAAAAGAAAGTCAACCTTTCGTAAAGCATAAATCTTTTTCAAAAACTTTTCTGTGAAGTATCAAGTATTTGAATCAGCCCACTTCACTTGAATGTAGCTTGTCCATCTTTGTTAGTCCTCAAAGCACATCGTTCACAACCAAAGCAAATCAGTATTCTGGATGTGCTTCTCCTGGTTTTTGTTCTCAGTTCCCATAAGTATTTTCATCATAACTTGAGGCAATTTCTAAAGAAGTTTCTTTTTTCAAATACAAGCCAGCACCAAAAATTTAAATGTACACATTGCTTTAAGTATTTGGTTGGTTTTCACTTTTTTTAAAAGGTTTAAATACCAAAACCAAAAGGGGTATAACTTTATACGAAGGCAAAAAACGAGGTGAACTTTCTGTGACTTTGTTGACATGTTTAAGTTACTAACTTGTAAGATGCAGTTTGAATTGAACACTACAAGATTTTTTTATTAATACAAATCCATGGCTTATTTTAAGTATGTGCATACTATTGACCAGTGGCTTAAAAGGTTCATTTTAATTATGAAATATGGACTTTTTAATGTGACAGTTAAATACATCTTTAAAAGTAGTTTCTTTGAAAATTACAATGTCAAATTTGACAAGCCAAGCTCTTTCAATAGCTAATAGCCTCTGAGAAGCAGCCTAAGAGCAGTCCTGACACTCACCTGTAAGTTTAGACTACGGCAGTGAGAACGAATGTAGCACTATCTTTATGTGGTTTAATTAGCTCTTGTTACATAAACTTAACTTTTATGTAGGCAAACTGTCCATTTTTTCCATCTCGCTGTTCATTAGAATCAAATCTCTCCTACATATTCTTGACTTGACTCAAATGAAATATTAACCTAATGTCAACATGAGGAGTGAGAAACCACTGGGATGAATGTCTTTACTAAAGCACCAATAAAGTTTGTCAAACAAAATAAAACGAAATAAAATAAAAAGAACATCACCAAGCTGGTCGCCTTCTCAGTGCCTTGTCTCCTGGCCACAGGAAAAGTGCCACTATTCAGCCCACTCACAGCCGGGCAGTTACATTATTCAGCTGGCCACAGAACAGGAGCAGACATCCCATAAACCGCTTCCGCTTCTGACTCACTGAAACTCTCCCCTTTGCTCTCGCCCCTCCCTTGGAGCCTATAGTGGAAAGATAGTGGCCTCACAGCTTGGAAGGTCCCTGCTACGTCAGACTATGGTGTGGGTGAGCCCAAGACCTTGGGGCTCCCTTCCTACTACCCCAGAAACCCAACTCTTGCAACTAAATCCAAGAGTCTGGTACTTCTCAAGGGATCCCTTCTAGAACAGGACTTCTTTGCCTGTTCCTCATCTCTGGGAGGTCCTCCCTCTCCTAATTCCCTCTCCTCAGGGAGTAGGGACCAGCCCCCCAACCCCGTGAAGTGGTCTTGATTCAACCCTCAAAACTCATATGTATGGTCCCTGCTAGGGTACAAGTCACTCTCCATGTGGTAAGTGTGGTAGCTGAGTCTTCCCAGGGAAGTCCTGGGGTCCCTCCTGCCATCCCATCCACTGCAGCTTCTTTCTCTGGGCCTCAGTTTCCACATACCACGTATCATAAAAGCCTTGGAATGCCATCCACGTGCTGACATTTGCAAGCCAAGAAATGCACATCTGAGAGGGACTGCCCTCAGAATGGTTGACCCTCGCCACTGCACCATGACCCAACCTCTAGCCTCTGCTAGTCCCATAAACTCTCCTATCTTTGTAAACACATTTTACTGGGTCTGGTCATTCTACCCCCACCTTCCCTTCTCCTGTTCCACTTGGCCATTTCTCTAGCACCACACCTCCTGAAGGCATCCTGTATCTATCTTCAAATCACTGGTGCTCCCACCCCTCTCTACCCCCACACCTGCATCCTGGCCCTCCTCCCAGGGCAGGGAGTTGTTTCTCTTATCAGCCCATTTACTGCCCCCTCCTCCTTGATTACACAGTCATTTGTGCAGAATTCCTGGCAAGACAAAGCAGTGACTGTCAGCTCCCAGTCAAGGGCTTATTGGACAGGAAGAAAGAAAGGGTCCTTAGGACTGTCTTGGAGACGGGTAGGGGCTGAGCAAACCGAAAGAAGCAGAAAGGACTCCAAAGGAAGGGAGGAGCCGGTGGCTAGAGAGTTTTGCATGTGACTAGAGGTCAGGGAGAGAAAAGTGAAAGAAAGCCAAGGCCAGCCCAGAAATACAGGAGAGGGATCAGACCACAGCCCTGAGGTCTGTGAAAAAGGACAAGGCCTGCTGCGGACCCAGCCACACCCTTCCTCAGCCCCCACCTACAGAACAGCAGAGGTGCCCACGAAGGCTCATTCTGGAGTCTAGAAGAAGCTATACTGAAGAAGTCCAGAAGAGCATCTGAGAAGACCCTTCAAGTCACCCGTGGCTCAAAGCCGACTTGGCCTCCTCAGACCCATAGGTGGCACTCTAGCCTCCCAGGGGCTGTCCAGGGCCTACAGGAAGGGGTCATAAGCCAGAGAGAGGGCAAAGGTGGACACTGCCTCGAGCTTTCTGGATGCCAGCACTGCCTCTCTTCTCTTTTTCTTCATGACCCCTAGGCAGTGATCTTGGGGATCTTTGCCTAGGCCAGTGGTTGTGACAGCCACGACTTCCAAGACCCTTCTCTGAAAGGCTGAACCTCAGTCTGGCAGTGACTGGAGACCTGTGGGTACAGGACCAGCACCTACTAGCTCCTCTGCTGGAAGCTGCTCCTTGGTCTCAGGGGTGTTGTGAAGCCCATGGAAGTCCCTGAGTCCACAGAATTGTGCCTGGACCACCCAGCAGCAGGATCCCTGATCTCCACCTCTGTGTGCCCTCTGGATCCCCAGAGGCTCCGGGAAGGAAGTACACCACCCTCTGCTGGCATTGCCCCAGGCACACACAGCAGCCTCCTCACAGCGGCCTACACGGCAGGCCACAGCGGACCTTACAGTCCACAGGGGCATGGAGAGGAAGAGTTCAGGGTGCTGTGAGGCCCCAGAGAAACTGGGGCTGTCCTTCTCCATTGAGGCTATCCTAAAGAGGCCCACAGAGAGGAGGGATGTAACCAGACCACAAAGTATAGGTGGAAAGGACCCCAGGCAGGCAACCACCTCAGGCTCCAAGCTCAAGGAGCTCAAGGATCAGCCTCAAGGTAAGTGACTTCTGGACATTTCTTTTTGTTGTCTGGACTATGAGGTCCTTCTAGGTTTAGGCCGAGAGATGGCTGCTTGGTCGCTGTCAGTGGAACAGAGGACTAAACCCAAAGGGACAGTAGATTCTGGGCCGGTTGCTTTAGAAGCTTTTCAATTTACGCTGAAACTGTGATTTTTTTCAGGGAGCAAACACCCACGGGTTCAGTCTGTTGCAAAATAAAGGGACCCAAAACTTGTTCCTAAGTTTTCCCACAGCTGAGAATACCGGTCGCCATTCTGCACTGAGGAAGTGGTGGGCACTGTCTTTTCATTTGGGCAGAAATTATCATAAGAGGACTGATGGAAGAAAGGGATGTACCATGTTCCATAAATTACATAGCTGGGAGCCAAGGCCAAGCTCAGGGCCTGGTACCCGCAAACCCTCGCTTCTAGCACATTCTCCCCATGAGCTGAGCTCAGCCTGCATAGCTTCTAGTGGCTGAAGCTTTGCCCAGGGTCTATGCTCCCTGGTTCCCCACCAAAGCCTATGCCACCCCAAAGCGTGACCCCAAAGAAGTGGCCAGATAAACATCAAGTCTCCCTTCAAGCCAGCATCTAGGCAGGGCAGTGGATACCTGTCTGTTGTAGGAGCCTGCTGGGCAGGGGGTCGGGGGAGCTGATAGGGGAGGTCTCTGTCCTGCCTTGACCTGCTGTGTGACCTCAGGAAAGTGCATCTTCTCTGGTGTGGGCTTCATCCTCTGTGAAACAAAAATGTTGGTGCTTATGAAATCTCGGGGACCATTTGATTGGGACTCTCTAGGCCTGGAGTACCTCACAGAAGACTACCAGGTCTCTCCTTTCCCCCTTTTAGTCTAAGAAAGTGTTGGTCAGGAATCCCGGGGGAGGTCATGACAGCATCACCTCCTTTACACAGGGTCCCTGGCCACAGCTGAGTGTTTTGAAGAGGTCCCAGACAGCACTATGCTCAGCTTCAGGCAAGGGGAAGCTCAGGAGGCCTGCTATGCCCACATCAGGGGAGCTGGCTGGATTTGTCAGTAGAAAAGGGCCCCAGGCTCAATTTTCAAAAGACAGTTGGCATCTTCTGGTCAATGGAACACTCACAGAAGCCAGTTCACTGGGGCTTTAACCTGGGTCTGTCCTGCTGCAGCTACATAACTAAACTACCCTCCGAGATGAGAGAGAGAGAGAGAGAGAGAGAGAGAGAGAGAGAGAGAGAGATGGGGTGGTCCTCTCCTCCACACACACACACACACACACACACACACACACACACACAGAGAGAGAGAGAGAGAGAGAGAGAGAGAGAGAGAGAGAGAGAACACAGATCCATTCTCTTCTACCAGCATAGTTTACCTTCATCCCCTAATCTGCCAATACTGAGAGCAGGAAAGAAGTATCTAGGCCTTCACTGAAGATTCTAGCAGGTTCCATGTGTTCCTGCTAGACCCAGAACACAGCTTATAAGATGTTGGCCACTATAGCAGCCATGGTATTGGAGGGTGGCCCTCATGGCACTTTCACAGCAGTAGCCCCGTCTCATATGAGCCCTACTTTATAGAAGACAGAACCCAAAAGAGAAGAGACAGCACCTACAAACGTTACATGAGCAGTTAGCACTAGTTCTGAGGCCTGGAGGCTGTCCGCAGGAGGTGATCTTGGTCACAGTTTAAATCCACATATCCCACTACTGGAATTCAGCTGTCCCGAAGCTTGGTACAGGCCCTATTGGCAGTTGGTGGCTTTGGGGTACCCAGATGAAGGGTAACTGTGTCAATAATTCTGTGACTTCTACTGCACCAACTTTCTCTGGTGTGAAAATGTGCTGGTTAGCCAGTCATGCCAGGATAAGAGGTTTTCTTTTAAAAAGTGTGTATTTGAGCAAAACAAAAGACGGAGCCAACCCTTATACAGAGCACCAGTGTGTCAGCAAGTACAAAGGTAACCTAGAAGAGGCTGGGGTTCATGGGACGTGCTGGGTGCGCAGGGGAGGGACTCGAGAAAACCGACCTCTAAGGCCAGCCGTGGTCCTCATTCACAGGAGGAACTTGAACAAGTCGTTGCTTTCTCTGGACCTCAGTTTCCCCAAATGTAACAGGAAAGAGTAGAGACAGAACCTTCATAATATTCTTCCCAGCTCTGGCATGCCCTGGCTGATTCAGCAATAAATTAGTTGTTGGAAAACCATACAGGAATCTATGGTAGTCGTTTTCCCCTTTCACAGACTCGCTCCCTGCAGAAGGAACAGCCATAATGCCAGGTGGGGCAGGAGCAAGGTGGCTGGGAGGCAGATCCTGTCAATTGCCCATACCCCTCCCTGCCCTCACAGGAGCCCCATGCCCAGCCCAGGACAGGTTGCTTCTGGTTGATGCCCTGTCTCTCCTCTTGAGCAGCCACACCCCCACCCCCTGAGGAGCAGGAGGTCAAAAAACAGCACCCAGCACCTCTCCAATGATACCAACAAAGGACTGAACTCCTCTTTGTCTCATTTAACATGAACAGGGCTCCATGGAAGGGCTGGTGGACATGGCCTCCTATTATGGCTTGAACATGAAGCATCCCCTATAAGCTCATGTTTTGAACACTTGGTCCCCAACTGATGACACTATTTTGAGAAGCTCTGGAACCTTTAGTAGGTCACTAAGAGTGGGTCTTTGAAGGATAAACCCGGCCCCTGGTTCCTCTCTCATTCTGATTCCTGGTCCACTATGATATGAACAGCCTGTGTCACATGATCTGAGCTGCTCCTCCCGGCCTTCCCCACCATGATCGACAGGAGTCCTCTGAAACCATGAGCCAAAAACATACTAAGTTTTTCTGTTGGGTTTTATAATCACAGATTATAAAAATAAAAAAATTTAAAAATTTTAAAAAAAAGTAATCTTCCTTCCATACTCAGTAAGGAGCTTGGATTAAACATGGAATTTTAAGTCCAATACCCAAGGGCGACCCAAGCTCAGGGGAATAGCCAGGAATCTACTGTAAGAAGCCCTCCAAATGGTTCTGACATTGGCAGTCCAAAGTCATTCTTTGAGGAGGCTGGAGCTCAGAGAGTTAAAGTGGGTTATTCAAATCTACAGAGCCAGTACATGGAAAAACTGGGGCCAGGGCAGTTATCCAGCTCCCAGGTCAAGCTAGTGTGCTGACATCTTGAATTTCCTAGCAGGGACTGAGGTTCATCCCCTCATCTTTCCATTCTCATGATGGATTGGTTGGAGCAGTTCAGATCTCAACTCAGTAGGCACATCTAAAAAGGTATCTCTGTATGAAAGGGTGCTGAACTCAACTGCCCACCCTCTCCTCTTGGTCCCTGAAACCCAGGGACCTTCCAAAGTCAAGAGAGAGCCAGTCAGGAAGGAGCCTTTCTCCGTACTGGTGGCTCAGACTCTGAAAAGGAAGAGGTCATCTTCCGTGAATGTCCCTCTGAAATCACAGCCCCAAGCGGTAAGTGGAGAGGAAGGTACGTGCAGAGAAGACCACCAAGGAGGTGGGGTAGACCTCTGTGAACTGCCTGAACCCTGGGGAACCCTTTTACATTCCCTCCCCCATTTGTGAACCATTCCTTTAGCTTCCTCAGTGAAGAACTGTTTAATGCTTCCACTAGGCAGGCAAGGGACAGAGGAGGTGATGATGGGTAAAATCTGAGGCACTGACCTGCAGCAGGCTGTAGTCAGCCACCAAGAGAGTCCTTAGCAAAGCCACTGTGGGGTAGCCTGACTTCTACCCATCTTGTCTGATAGAGCTGGCTGGGGCACAGTGGCATTCTGGGTGTTTGAGAAATATCCTGTAGTAAAGTTCAGCAAGGTTCTTCTGCAAAGATCCAATGGTACTTTTAAGCTTTGATAGCCAAATGGTTCCTGTCAGAATTACTTTGCCATGGAGGTTGAGAACTCTTACAGACAATGTGCAAAGGCATAGGTATGTTTGCATTTCAATAAAACTTTATTTTTAAAAACAAAGCAGACAGCAGGTTGATTTGACCCTCATGTGTGTGGCTGCCCAGTCCCTGCCCCTGACTCATTAGTGTGCCACTCAATGCCCTTCCCACACCAGCCCCACTGGCATCTAGCTCATCACCCATCATTCTCCCGGGCCCTCACAGTCTACCCCCAAGACACATGGAGCTTCTCTCTGGTTTCCAAACTTTTCCTCTCTTTAGCTGTCTCACCGCTTGACCCTTTGAAAGACATGCCTCCTCCTGGCCTTCTTTCCCTCGTCTTCTCTTTCCTCTTCCCGGCGAAAATAGTTTCCATGGTGTTATAACAAATCACCACAACGTAATTCTTTTAAAACACAGAAATCTATTGTCTCTGTTCCAGAGGCCAAAAAGTCTGAAATGCAGGTGTAGGTAAGTCAGTTCCTTCTGGGAGCTATAAGGAAAGTCACAACCATGCTTTTCCCCTGGCTGCCAGTGGTTCTAACAAGTCTCGGCCTTCTTTGGTCCATCCTCTGCCTCCATCTTCACAGGACCTTCCCTCCCCTCTGCCTGTATCTGAGCTCACTCTTTCTTTTCCAAAGGATGTTAGATTCATGTTCACCCTAACTCCAAGGTGATCACATCTTGAGAGCCTTAATTATATCTACAGAGACTCTGTTTTCAAATAAAGTCACATTCACTGTTAATAAAGGTTTGAATGTGGGGGACAGTATTCCACCTACTGACTGTCCCCCACCGCTGCTTTTATCCTTTCTATTCCCTTTTCCCTCCTCTGTCTTCTCATACCCTCCTCCTCCTTCTCTCTTGCATTTCCTGAAATCAAAGCTAGCTGTGGGCAACTGGAGATGAGGCCTGTGACCGAGGACCTCAGCAGTCCTCATCACTTTATGATTACTGGCTCTGGCTGACTAACAGATGGACCCAGGAGCTCCCATCAGAGCAGACAGGAGCAGGACAGGGAGATGTAGTGGCTACTTTTACACAGCTGTGACAATGCCTGATGTTAACAACTTAGAGGAGGAAAAGTTTATTCTGGCTCGGGGTTCCAGGGAGTTTGGCCCATGGCCACCTGTCCCCATACACTTGGGCAGAGCATCGTGGTGGTGGGAGTGTGAAGTGAGGCGACTACTCAGCTCATAGCAGACAGGAAGCAGAAGACGGGGAGGGACTCGGGACCCTGTATAATCCTCAAAGGCACGCACCCCCAGTGACCTACTTCCTCCAGTTAGACCCCACCTTTCGAAGTTACCACAGCCTCTCAAAACAACACTTCCAGTTAGGGACCAACCATTCAAAGCATGAACTAGCATCTTCAAGACATGACAAATGCAGAGTTGTGTGTTAGTGCTTCCTCCGAGGTGTGTGTGGTTTTTGTCTCCCTCCAGTGTACAAACTAACTCAGCTATGGAGACAATACTATGGGGTTCAGGGTTACCAGAGGCTGGCCCTAGAATGGAGAACCTGGCTAGGTCTTGAGAAAGTACAAGAAAGTGCCAGTCATGACCCCTCCTGGTGGTAAAGCACCATGTCAACATAGGTCCCCTACATAGAGACCTGAAGGAAAGGACAGAACACAAGTCATTGATTTGAGTTGTGCAAGTAACAGCAAGAAACAGTGATCTAATTCAAGGAAGGAGGGGAGCAAATAAAGGCTGATTGAAGTGGAGTTCTTGGGGGAAAAGAGCAATTACACTCCCAGGACACAGGGTTGTGACCCATAAAGACAAATCTGAATAGTCAGAGGTGGATCCAGAGCACAGAGAAGTCAGGAGGACACAAGCAAGACACTGACAGTGTCCACCATAATCCCAGGACCCTGAAATGCCAGAGCTAGGAGAGCTCTGAATGGGCAAAGGAAGAGATGTGGTGTGGCTATAATTTAAATTTGTTGTAAGCATTACATCCTCTGTTGGAGCATACAAGAAACAGCTACTGAGTATCTCCTCGGCGTCAGGCATATCTACTGTACACCAAACCATCTCCAAAAACTGTGGCTTAAAACAATAACAGATGCGGATGCGGGTGTGGCTCAGTTGGTAGAGTGCCTGCCTAGCGTGTAGGAAGCCCTGGATTCAATCCCCAGCGCCACATATATCAGATGTGTTGGTGCACACTTGTAATCCCAGCACTCAGGAAGTAGAGGTAGGAGGAATCAGGAGTTCAAATCATCCTCAGCTTCTAAGCAAATTTTAGGCCAGCTTAGGATATGTGAAACTCCATCTCAAAATAAACAGGCTAGAGACATGGCTCAGCGGTCAAGAGCACTGGCTGTTCTTGTAGAGGACCCAGGTTCAAATCTCAGCTCACACACGGCAGTTGACAACTGTCCATAACTCCAGTTCTAGGGGATCCAACACCCTCTTCTGACCTCCTCGGGCATTGCACAACACAAGTGCACTTACACACATGCAGGCAATACACTCATACACATAAAATAATAAAAGTAAATTAATACTTTTAAATAAACAAACAAATTAATAAATACTTATTCTCTCA
Organism: Nannospalax galili; assembly: GCF_000622305.1. Taxonomy (NCBI): domain Eukaryota; kingdom Metazoa; phylum Chordata; class Mammalia; order Rodentia; family Spalacidae; genus Nannospalax; species Nannospalax galili. The sequence goes on along the minus strand of NW_008346683.1, from coordinate 1,179,490 downwards.
CTCAGTTTCAGTGAATCAGAAATTTGAGAGCAAATCACCTGGGTGGTTCAGGCTCAGGGTCCCTCTGAGATTGTGGTAAAGATGCTGTCTGGGGCTCCAGCTCTCTGAAGAATGTGTTCCCAAGGTAGTTCATATTCATGCCTGGCAGGGGGTACCAGCCCTTGATGGAGGCCTCAGTTTCTCACCCTTGAAGAGATCTCCATGAGCTGTCTGTGTGTCCTCGCAAAACAGCAGGTGGCTTCTCTCAGACTGAGCCATCCAAGAGAGAGGGTCATATGGAAGCCACACCCTGTTATAACCTAGCCTCAGAAATCTTGGCGCATCAATCACTCCACTGCTGTCCACTCATTAGAAAGGAGTCACGAAGTTGTGTCCACTTACAAATTAGTAATATGAAAGGACCAGTGTTCCTGACTTTGCAAACTCATCTTATAGTGCTATGGTAGTGACCTGGGGGGTCATGGGCAGGGGGGTATCAGGAACAAAATGCATGTACAGCCCCTCTCTTTCTCTAGCTTGTTAGTAGAAACAAATAACCACAAATGAAGGTCCTACTCAACTGTGACAGGTGCCAGGAAGGTGTGACATGGAACTTGAGGGCCTATTCCAGGGGAGGTTCAGTCTATTAAGGTCAGTGAACGTCAGGTTTCCTTCACTGTAGATTAAATACCTGAGCTAATCAACTTTGGAGGGAAGGGGTTTATTGTGGCTCACAGTTTCATGGGCTTCAGGCCACAACATTTTGACCCCATTGTTTTGGGCCCGTGGAAACACATCAAAGCAAGAACATGCTCCTCCTCACAGCCAGGGAGGAAGAGGAAATGCTCCACCTCCCTCCCCACTTCAAGGGCATGCTTCCAGTGAACTGAACACCACTTCATAAAGTTGCATGGCTTCCCAATAGCATCACGGGCTGGGGACCCAAGCCTCCAAAAAATGAGCCTTTGGGGGAGTAGTCTAGATCCAAACTATAGCAGAAGGAGTGCCACATGATGTAAGGTGCCCCTGGCAGAAGGATCCCTGAAAGATGTAATGGTTGATCTGCAATCTCTAGACTGAGTAAGAGGCAAGAAGAGGAGCATCTCAGGGCTGCAGGTAGACGTGATGATCCAGGGTACAGATGAAGCCTGAGCACTGGAAGTGGGTCAGCACATGATGGGCCTGCTAGACCAGGGGAGGGGTGGGCCATTGTTTTTTTATTCCAACAAGAATGAGGAAGCATTTTAGAGTTCAGTGCTGGAAAATGTACAATGATCGGTATCAGTAAGAACTCCCTGGTTCCAATTGACAAGAAATTGTCTTAGGTGAACTAAAATGGAGCAGGTTGTGTATTGCCTTGGAGAAAATTAAAGCCTTCCAACCCGAGCCATGGGAAGGGAAGGATCCAAAGCTGGCTTCATTCATGATAGAACCCAACCATTAACACCACCTAATCTCTCTAGCTGCATCTCGCTTATTGGCTCTTTTTCGCTGATAACCTGCGTCTTCCAAATGAATTCCAATAACTTCAAGACTGACATAATCCTCCGGTGACTGTCCCAAAGCTCTCCAAAGTCCGAAGTCTAAAAGCCCCAAGTCAGGGACCCACTAGCCAAGCTTCAGGGAGAGTCACCTCAAGCCAGTCAGGTGAGGCCATAGGCTGTGGCATATCCACGTGGTATGCAGTCTTCCTGGCTGATCCTGTTCCACCACACCGGTCCATGCTGGTGATGACTTGTTATCGTAGAACTCTTGTGACTCTTCATGGGTGGCTTGTAGTCTCCATGGATGAAAGTTTCAAAGTTCTTATCAATGGTGTGTTTCTATAGAGATTTTACCCAAGTGTTCCTGGAAACGGGCAGCTGTCAGTCATTTATTGGTCAAAAATGGCTCCTCCCTCTGTTTGCAAGGGCTTTGTGACTTGGTCTAATCTGTGCATTTGACATAATCAGGACTGGGTTTATTAGAACAATTCGACTCGTCTTTGTGGTTGGCAGGAAGGGTAATTATAGATTCTCTCGCAGACTAAAGACAAGTTCTAAGGCACTCCCTGTGTCACACTTTAAAACATCCTACAGCTATGTAGATTGCGTTGTCTGACTGTTCCCCTGCATTGTCACAGTACAGATTGGAGAAGGACCAAGGTTTGTGTGGTGGGGGCAACTGAAACATGCATGCACACACACATGCATGTGACTTATCAAGGAAAAGAATCATGGCTGGTGAACCATGACAACATAGAAGCTGATCTCTCACTTCCTGTCCCAGTCATCTGTCTTGGGTCTGCTGAATATCATGAGTCATGTTGCCCTGATATAACCAAACCTGACCATGAGCTTTAGAACACAGGAGAGAATGATGAGCTCTGCCAGAGGGCTTCAGATGACATTTGAGACCATGCCAAGCAGAGAGGGGGAGGGGCAGCCAGCCAGAAGGAGGCCTGCACAGCAGCCACCAGAAAATAAAGATCCCCTTCAAGAAATTACAAAATTCAATGTGGCCCTCGCCTAAATAGCAAGGAGCAAAGTCAAAAGACAAAAAAGCTAAGGTGGACTGAAGGTCAAGCCGGCCCACTCAAGACCTTTGGCCTTGATGTATGTATGTCAGCATTTTCCAAATCCATGTTTGAAGAGCTTTGGACCTACACTGAAGTGGACAAACACAGCTTTCTTGGATCAAGGGCACCCAGTGAGTCTCACATACTTCAAGAAAGGGACATCTGATCTTAATAAAGAAAAAGGAATAGAGGGGCTGGAGAAATGACTCAGTGGTTAAGAGCACTGACTGCTCTTGCAGAGGACCAGGGTTCAGTTCCCAGCACCCACCTGGTGGCAAACTCCAGTTCCAGGGGACCTGACACCCTCTTCTGGCCTCTGTGGGCATTGCACACCTGGGTAAACTTACATGCATACAGGCAAAACACACATATACATAAAATAAAAATAAATAAGTTTTAAAAGAATAAGAAAAATATAAAGTTGAAAACAGTGAGGGACTGTGTGTGGTATGTATATGTATGTGTGTACATGTACATGTGGTATGTATGTGAGTATGTGTATAAATATGTATGCATATGTGTATCTGTATATGCTGTGTGTCTAGTGTGTGTGTATGTGTGATGTGTGTATATGTGTGTGGTATGTGTATGTATGTGTGTACATGTGGTATGTGTGCATGTGTGTAATATGTATGCATATGTGTATCTGTATATGCTGAATGTAAGGTGTGTCTAGTATGTGTATGTGTGATGTGTGTATATGTGTGTGGTATGTGTATGTATGTGTGTACATGTGTGTGGTGCATGTGTGATGTGTGTGATATATGTGTGTGTGGTGTGTGCATGTATGTATATGTATGCTGTATGTATGATGAGTGTGGCATGAATATGCATGTGTATGTATGAATGCTGTATGTATGACATGTGTGGTGTGTATTCATGTGTGTAATGTGTGTGCATGTGTCTAATATGTGTATACATGTGTGTAATATATGTATTCATATTATGGTGTGTGTTGTTTATACTATGTGTGTGCTGTGTGTGCAAGCTGTGTATATGTGTATGCTGTATGTATGATGGATGTGGAGGTATGCATGCTCTATGTATAATATGTGTGGTGTATGTGCTTATGTATGTGCATGTGTGTATATGTGTGTATAGGTACATTGTATATATGGTGTATGGGTGTGCTATATGTATGTGATATATCTTCATATATGTATATGTGTATATTTCATGTGTGGTGTGTGATACATGTATTCATATATGTGTATGTTGTATATTTTATATGTATGCATATGTGTAAAGTATATGTGTGTACATGGACTGTGTGGCATGTGTGTATGATAGATATGTGTGTTGTCTGATATATGTATGTGTGTATATGGTGTATGTGTGCATATGAATGCATATAATATGTGAGGTAATGTATCTGTATGTGAATGTGATGTATGTATGGTATATGTGTGTATGCATATGGTCTGTGTAGTGTATATGTATGGTATATTTGTGTGTTGTGTGATATATGTGTGTGATATGTATGTGGTATATAATTATGTGTTTGTGGTGTATATGTGTGCATGTGGCGTGTGTGGTGTATGTGTCTATGGTATGTGTGGTGTATGTGGTGTGTGTGCTGTATCTGTGTGTGTGATCACATCTGCTAAACTCCCACCCATAAGACGTCATGAGAGGGAGAGCACACACGGGATGCACTGAGCCGTATACTGACTAGATAGAGGCACTGTACCTGTCACTGCTGGAGCCAGTCCGCACATCAATGCTGATGGCCGCTCCAGGGTCTCTTGTCCTTACTACAACCTCTTTCTTTGCCTCTCTTCCTATTGCCCTTTTCTTTCTATTGTTTACTTATCTAAGAAATCCCCCCTTATTTCAGAAAAATAGAAAACACAGATAAACAGAAAGGCACAAGGAAATGCAACTATAATGCTACCATCTAGCCATCCCATTGTGATCACTGTTAATATTCAAAAGGTGACGGACACGGAGGGAGATTGTGTTAAGATGCGGGCTGGCTGTTGTAGACTGAAACAGCATTCTGTTTTGTTTAATCCGGTTGTACTGCCGTGTTGCCACTAGGAGATTCACCACAGACCTAGGAGAGAAGAAACATTTGGTTGCTTTGAGCTTTGGAGTAAGAGCTTGCTAGACAAAGGAGGACGAAGCATTTCAGACTCGGGGAGCTGTGAGACCAGCACCTAGAGGAGAAAAGGCTGTGGACGATTCAGGGGACCTCTGCGTGGTCAGGTGGGACTCAATCAGGACTGGGCAGAGGAGCAGCAGGAAGACAGGTAGAATGGGAAGAGCCTTGAATGACACACTAAAGAGCTGATTTTCTACCCTGTGGGCACAGGGGAGCTACAGGAAGTCCATGGCCTGACTCTAGAGAAGAGGCCAGTGGCCAGCACTAGGGAGACGCCTGGCCTACACCCCACCTTCATGTGTCAGGTGTTTCCAACCTACAGAGGGCCTAAGAAGTGCCCAAGATCTCCTCCGTGGCGAATCTCTTGGCTTCAATGACAAGGACAGACGTAGTCCAGAGACTTCAAACAGCAGAGCCCCCTGGGCCTTTAGCTGAACAGTCAGGGCCAATTAGCAGACCACAGAGAAGGAGCAATCAGGGGAGGGAGCCGAGCACAGAGAAACATCAGTTTATAATTAGGTGGCCTAATCACCTGTGTAAATTGTGTATTTCTTATGATCGATGTGCTAAACGGCTCAGTTTTAATTAAGTACTGCTGACTCGTTCTCTTTGAAGACTCACTGAAGTGTGATTCACAGCTCACACAATTAACAAGGCCAGAGGAGCCTCTTGAAAGGGAGGCAGTTCCCTACTGCCTTCATCCCCCTCTCCCTGCTCCTCAGGTGCCCTTGACCATCCCAGAAGGTGGGGTTACTAAGCTGGGCTGGAAACATGGGCTCCCTGACTTCTCTGCCACAGAGCTAGGAAAGAGATGCTGACCTAGACCAGGAGCCGAAGGATTGATAGTCTTACTCTCAGCCCAGTGACCCATCCTCCTTGAGAAAATGCGACCCGACAGGCCCTTTGTCATCTCTGAGCAGGAGCCCAGAACACACTGATCCTTGCTGGGAATGGAGTATCCCGTCCTGTGCCTGAGCCAGTTCCATTAGATGCTCATATTTCCAATCTCTGGATGAATGCAGTCCCTCGAGCTCCAAAGCTGTACAGGCTGCATTATGTTCTAGCTTCTTCTCTATTCCACATTCTTCGTAAACTGTCCTGCCTCCGCCCTTGCACCCACTACAGTCTGTCATCCGGTACCAGCCTTTCCAGCCACTGGCGGCCTCCATCTGCACATGGTAGGAAAGCTAAAGTTTTGAGCATCCTTCCTGAACTGTCCCCTTAGACTCCGCACTTACCTCACCCTTCCTGCCCTGTGATCGTGGTCAGGTTGACTCTGAGTGACCCCTAGAGCCTCGCAACACCATCCCCACCACTGACATCTTCCACCAAAGCACAGGCAGAGAGACAAGTATGGTCAAGTTCCCCTAAGACCATCAAAGTTGGCACCATGCCTGTTGGACACCTCCTTCTCCAGAGGTTTGGGACAATTAAAGGATATTGTAATTGAGGGGAAATGTTCAATTTAGACCCAGAACAGGATTCAGTTTTCAAGAATCCAGTGGGCAGCCCACTGAGGAAGTTCTGTTGCTCAACAGAACATGGTTCAACGTTGTGGCCCCTCACCACAGTGATACCTAATGTGGCTGAGGAGCTGAGTTTTCCAGTTTATATCATTTCAATGGCTACTTGGAGCCACAGCTACAGGCAGAACAGGACTTAGATCCTTCCCATGACACTCACCACCTGCTAGAAGTGGGGAAGGCCATGTACACCTTAATAACTGCTCCCCTAGAAGACCTGAAGCAAGTACTATATAAAAGAATCTTAGTCATAAGCACTCGCTTGCTTAAGTTTCCTTCTGGGGGGACTTGAAGGCAGTGACCCATTGCTGTAATCTACCTTCTCTCTCTGATGCCATCTCCATGCTGTTTCCTTTCCTTTATTTTAGTTCTGTTCCTCATAGTGACTCCAGTGGCCTCTAGTCCACAGATCTACATTCCCAGGGGACTCTAAACTCAAACTTCCCTGCCAGTCTGGAATCGTCTCATCTCTGCTTTATTTTAGTGACTTTCCTGTAAAACTGCACTGGATCATTTACTATCATCTATAGCGCTGACCAAGTAGATGAGTGAGTGTGAATAAATAAATGAATGTATGAATGAACATGTGAAAACACACAATCCTGCTGAGGCTGGCAGGCCAATATCACTTTCCTACACCCAGGCCCCCGGTGCTTGTTAGAGGCCAGGAGCAGAGCCATCCCCCCGGTGTCCTGCTGAGTGATCCCTGCCCTTTGTCTCCACCTCAGTTCTGATGGGCTCCGGCTCTTGTAGAGCTAGGTCCTTTGGGTGTGACAGTGCTGCTGTGATGACCTACCTTGTCCCACAGTCATGGCAACAATATAAGCCTAACAACACTGTGACAGCTGGGTCTGTGATAATGCTGAGGTTGTAATAGGCCCTCCCCTCCTAAGGGGGACATGACAATCACTTGAAATTCCAGTACACTCCCAGCTGCACACGGTGGGGCAGGGTGCTAGATAAGAGAAGAGAACACTTCACAGTGCAGTTGCCAGATGAACCAGCCATGCTGGGGGTGCAGTTTCCCAGTGACACCACTGCCCAAGAATCCCCCAAGCTCCTATGAGGAGCCCAGTACACTGGTTGGTTCACCAAGCTGTACTTGGATGGAATCCTTCCTTTAGTCTGGTGATATCTAATCTGGAGTAAATACAAGTTTTTTAACATCTACCCAGGAAAATTAAAGGAACAGCTCTGTTATTAAGCACATTACCAGCTCTAAACATAGGATATACATCTCTTAGATTTTTAGAATTTGTGTGCTCACACATGGGCACTACATGTGTAGAGGCACCCATGGAGGGAGGCCAGAAGAGGATGACAGATCTCCCAGAGCTGGAGTTACAAGCATTTGAGAGCTGCCCATCATGGGTACTGGGAACCAAACTCAGGTCCTCTGGAAGAGTAGTAAGTACTCATAGCCACTGAGCCATCTTTTGGCCCCAAAGTCTTTTATAAAAATAAAATTGGAAGCTACAGAGATAACTCAATAGAGTGCTTGTCTACCATGCACGAGGTCCTAAGTTGGATCCCCAGCATCACATAAATTAAGCATGGTGACATATGCCTATAAACCCAGGACTTGGGAGGTGGAGGCAGGAGAATCAGAAGTTCAAGGTCATCCTTGCTCTACATAGCAAGTTTGAGACTACCCTGGGCTACATGAGACCCTGTTTCAAAATAATGATAAATTTTTTAAAGCATGGTAGACTTGAGAGGAGAGAGAGAGAAAGAGGAGAGCAGGGGAGAGAGAGAAGAGAGAGAGAGAGAGAGAGAGAGAGAGAGAAATGAGGTTCCTGGCAAAGGTAGTACACAGGACAAGCCAGTAAAGCACTTACTACCAAGCCTGACAACCTGAGTTCAAAACCCCCACCCACCTACCCACTCTCCTGCAAGTTGTTCTCTGACCTCCCCAAACATACCCCTCATGCATGTGCACATTTGTACACACACACACACACATACACTAAGCAACTGTAATAAAAGGCGACACACACGCCAATAGCTTATCGAGATGATGAGAGATGACACTTGCCCCTCAGCATCTGCTGTGCTCAAGAAGCTTCTGAAAGTCAGCCAAAATATACACAAGGATTTGGAGGAGCTTTAAAAATTGAGTGAACAAGAAAACTGGATAATGTTAGGAAGAGACAAAGGCAGGCCACACAATCCCATTTCTACAACAGAGGAAACTGCCTGCTTGGTTCTGAATAGGAACACCCAACCCTCTCCCTCCCTAGGGAGAGGTGCCTCCACTGCAGATGTGATGTCAGGATGGATTTGGCATTAGCCACCTGATCATTCAACCCCTCTCCTATCCCATCATGCAGATGGGGAGACTGAGGCACAGATCATTAATAAAATGTGCCCAGGTTGTGACATTGAACCAAGATAAGAGCTCAGGTCTTCCAGCCCTCAGTGTGATGAGATTTCTACCACCTCAGTGACAGCAAGATCAATAGCACCCAAAAGGACAGAAAAGTCGCTCAATCTTTTCAGTCATTAAACTATCACCATTTTTCATGGAGGGCCTACTCTGGTTCCTCTGCTGGAACTCAGGTTCCTCCCGTCCTTTTAAGCTGCCTAAGATCATAATCATCTACCAACATGACTTTTGACGGTCTACAAAACTTCAGGCATATTATATGATAATGTCTTCTCTGTCCCACAAGTTACAGACCACATCTGGATTTCACAGTGATTCATTTTAAAGCAAATACTGATTAAGCTTTCCCTAGGTGTTGGCTGCTCAGTTAGTCTAAGATCCACCCCTGCCCTCCGGAGTACACTGTCCAGAGAGAGATGTCTGCAGGTAGCCTCCCATGGGCTTTGTGTCCTCCAGCCTGAGTGTGAGTCCTGGCTTCCAAGGAAGTACCTAGCTTCTCAATCATTATTTGAAAGCACATTTTTCTCGTGGGAATTTGGAAGAAATCAAGAGAGCCTGGGTTTTTATCTAGAACACTAGGAATCCTCCCTATGCCCCACAAATGAAGGCTGTTTTGGCTGAGAGTCTATGCCTCTTCTATAGCTCCTGAAATCACATCCTGTAGGCTTCGTTCCAAGTGAGGCTGGTATTGCAGCCCGGTCTTCAGAAGCCTTGGTCAGAATAACTCATCACCCAGTTTGGTCTTTTCAACAGCATTGACCGTCACTTGGCTCCACTGGGAGCTGTGGACAATGTGGGCTGCTTCTCCCATCTGAAAGATCTCCCCAGGAGGATCAAATTCAAGGACTACTTTTCTTATGATTTATTTATTTTTTATTTTATGTGTATGTGCGTATTGCCTGCATGTAGATAAGTGCACCCATGTCATACAATGCCCGCAGAGGCCAGAAGAGGCTGTTGCATCCCCTGAGGCTGGAGTTAAGGACAGTTGTTTGCTGCCATGTGGTTGCTGGGATTCAAACCCAGGTCTTCTGCAAGAACAACCAGTGTTCTTAACTGCTGAGCCATCTCTCCAGCCCCACGATTTATTTTATTCATGTGTGTGTGCATGTGCAAATGTGTAGCTGCCCACAGAGGCAGAAGGGGCGTCAGACCTTGAAATTGGAGTTACAGGCATTCGTGAGCTGCTCAGGATAGGTACTGAAACCTGAATTCCAGTTCTCTGATAGAGTAGTAAATGCTCTTAAGCAATGAGTCTTCTCTCCAGCCTCAAAGACTACTTTTCTACCTGCCACACAGACGCAACTGACTGTCAGCCTTCTTTATGGAACTGGAGCCTTCACTGGACGTCCTTGGCCCCTTGCTTCTTTGCTTTCCTCTGACCTCAGGGACCACCTCTTCTCAGTGCCTTTGTAGACCTCTCTGCCAGAGTCTCGACCCTCAAGCTGGCAGAGGCTCCCAGGCTGTTCCCTCTGTTCTTTTCCATCTCCACCTCTGCCCAAGGGATCTCACACATTCTCACTGTTCAAAAGGCCCAATATATGCTTGTACCTTATTTGAACTTTGCTTCTGCTCCAGGCTTCTTTCAGCTCCAAGCTTAGAAATGCATCTGCCTCCTCCGTGGTTTTCTTTGAATAGCACCTTGAACTTAACATATCCAAACTGAATAACTG
>NW_008346683.1:1159845-1169168 GCF_000622305.1 Nannospalax galili | reverse complement strand
TCTCTGCAAACAACTTCAGCAGGATGACTAGGAAGGTGGTAGTTGATGAAGCGAGACTCAGATCCCACTTCTGCCATCACTAGAGCAGGCTAATTCCCTTTCCTAAAGGGAAATTAAAATTTAAAATTGAATTTTTTTTTAATTGGGGATTCTTGGGGGCTGGAGAGATGACTCAGCGGTTAAGAACACTGACTGTTCTTGCAGAGCACCAGGGTTCAAATCCCAGCACCAACATGGCAGCTAACAACTGTCCGTAACTCCAGTCCCAAGGGATCCGACAGCCTCTTCTGTCCTCCACGGGCAATTCATGACACGGGTGCACTTGCCTACATGCAGGCAATACACGCAAACACATAAAAAAACAAAATATTTTTAAAAACAATAAAAAAAATTGGGGATTCTTATAGGCCATTTCATGTTCTAACCCTTGGACCAAACCAAGTCACCAGTTGGTTGGTATGAGAGAAAAATAGCTTCCAAAAGGAGGGGAGGACTGGAGAGATGGTTCAGTGGTTAAGAGCACTGGCTGATCTTGCAGAAGACCCAGGTTCAAATCCCAGCACCCACATGGCACTAATAACTGTCCATAACTCCTTTCCAAGGGATCCAATGTCCTCTTCTGTCCTCTGAGGGCATGCACAACATGGGTACACTTACATACATGCAGGCAGTACACTGTACACATAAAATGTAAATAAACAAATAAAAAATATTTTTTGGTCTTTTTGAGACAGGGTCTCCCTGTAGCCCCAGCTGTCCTGGAACTTACTATGTAGACCAGGCTGGCCTTGAACTCACAGAGATCCGCCTGCCTCTGCCTCCCGAGTGCTGGGATTAAAGGCGTGTGCCACCACCCTGGTATAAATAAGTTTTTAAAGAGAGAAATGGTGATCCCAGAAGCAGTCCAGGCGGTGTGTCCAAACCCGTGCCCACTTCGCTCTACTGGAGCACTGTCTACTCTTGGCCACAAGCAAGTCTGTGTTTCCCACGCTGCCCGGGACTATAAAAATTAGGAAGAATGTTTGCAGACCATAAGAATGAATTTAGCGGGGGGGTGGAGAAATGGTTCAATGGTTAAAAACACTTGCTGCTCTTCCAGAGGACCTGGGTTTGATTCCCAGCACCCACATAGCAGCTAACAACCATCCATAACTCCAGTTCCAGGGGACCTGACATCTTTTTCTGGCCTCTGTGCTGGCCTTGCACACACATGGTGCACTTATGTACATGCAGGAAAAACACTCAAATACATAAAATTTTTTAAAAATAGTAAATATTTTTTAAAGAATGAATTTAGGCCTGAGGATATATAGCACAGTGGTAGCCAAACATGCACACACAACTCTGGGTTCAAAATAGTACCACGAAATAAAAAGACTGTGCCATCCATTTACTTGGAAATTTCATGATTTCTTTGTCTTTACAGATGTGTAATATTCCATTGTGTATATGCGCCACATTTTCCTTAGCCATTCATCGGTTGATGGATACCTCCATTGATTCCATTTCCTAGCTATTGTGAATAAACTCACAACGAACACGGATGTTCAAGTATCTCTGTAGCATGAAATCTTCAGAGAATAAGAAAACTAAAATATTGTTTAACAAAAATAAGATAGAAGAGACTGTAGAGTGTGTGTCCCTGGATAGGACTCCGATATTAGACCTCATCCACCCAGGGCTCAGGGACATCTGAACAAGAGGGGACAGATAGATTGTAAGAGCTATGAGTGGTGCTTGACCATAAGGAAACAGAGCCTTATGGGTTTCTGGGACCTTGCTCTTATGAACTTACAGCAATGGTGTCAGCATGCACAAGACCCATGCAAACTCAATCAGACAAAAACACGGCATAGAACTGGGGAAATGGGCAGGAGGTCCCAACCTTAGCTGAGGAACTATTGGCAGCTGATTACTACTGGATGAGGGAGAGTTGGTCTTCTTTAAAGGAGTGACTCTAGATAGGCTGACCAGGCTCCAGTGGATGAACTCATACCAAGAGACATCTAGGTAAACAAACCTGACTTGTCAGGCCTTAACATATATGACAGAATGCATGAAATCCAGTGGGCAGACTATGGGGAGACACAGATAGAAGAGAGGGTCTAAATACAATTAAAATGTATTGTATGAAGTGCACAAAAATTCAGTGAAAATATACATTGAAAAAAATAAAAATAATACAGAGACCGTACACGAGAGTGGTTATACAAGGCGAATTCTACTTGACTGTCGACACGTAGATTGTTTCTTGCTCTGGTTGGTTCTGTGAATGCCCATTCCTTGGTGATTTAGACACAGTGAAGGCATTACTGCATTATCTATATATTATGTGACTAGACTTAATTGTATCTCATGTGTGTTTTTATCTGTGGATTTTTCTTTCTTAGCCAGGGTTTCAAATGTTTTGTCAATATTATCCACTAATGCTTTATGTTTTAGTGTTAGGCCCCATCCCGAGATCGTACCAACATGTAATTATTTATTCCTCTAATAGTCTCTCAGAGATCATTTGTAATAATCTATCCTTTCCTTAATAATTTAAAATACTAACCTTGTCATTTACAAAATTCTTACCAATACTTAAGTTCATTTCTGAAACGTCCGTCTGCTCTTGTGGTGCATGTCTGTTACTGTAAGAACAGTGAATTGGGGACTGAAGAGACTGCGCAGTGTTTAGGAACACTGGCTGTTCTTGCAGAAGACCCAGCTTCAAATCCCGGCACCCACATGGCCGCTAACAACTGTCCATAACTGCAGTTCCAGGGGATCTGACAGCCTCTTCTGTCCTCGGCGGGCATTGCATGACACAGGTGCACTTACCTACATGCAGGCAATACACGTATACACATAAATAATTTTTTAAAAAGGAAGCACGGTGAATTATCAACGTTAGCAGCACTGCTTTACTTCTCCGAGTGCAGGCTCTTTCTGAGTACTCATCTTTTCAAGGAATTTCTCAGACATTATCACTGGTCAGCTCTTTCACCTCAAAGAAGGACAGTTTGAGGACGGAATGTAGAATGTAGGTATTATCTCTTATGAAAATATTAGGGATCTCTAATTTTTTGTCACTACAAAAAATATATTTTTATATTATTTTAGAGACAGCATATTTATATTGAGTGCTTTCTACATCAAGGCCAATCATCTGATGTTGTCTATCCCTGGACCCTGTGTACTCAAAGTCAAGCAAAGGTCAAAGAGTAAAATTGCTACATTAAGAAGGACTTAACTTAGGTCTTAAAGAACCAGTAGAAATTAGAATTGCAGACAAGACTGGTGATCAGTCTCAGGTACACGAGACCGTTGGAGGAAAACCAGAGCAAGGAGCACCTAATCGATATGCTACAGAGCTAGTCTGTGCACCGACTTGAAAGAGGCTGGGCGCTCAGCTCGGCAGGGTGATGGAGGTGGATGCCCAACACAGTTCCACAGAGCGCTGTGCCTAGAGGGAGGCCCCACAAGTGGAGTTGAATGCATATGTTCACTCTCTTGAAATTCTTAGCAATTTTATGTTGGAATCTGTGTTTTGGAAGAGGTCCAACTAGGCAATCAAGCAAATGTCATGAGATTGGAATGTGGAGCTCTGTTCAGTCAACATAACCCCAGTGCTGTTGGGTGGGCAGAGACAGGAGGATCCATAGGGCTTGCTGACTGCCAGCCTAACTCCAGGTTCAGTGGGAGACCCTGTCTCAGGAGTAAATGGAAGGGAAAGTGCCAGAACAGGACACCCAACGCCCTCCTCTGGCCTCTGTGTGCATGCACATGTGTATATGCATACATACACACACACACTGTGCATGCACATACACCACACACATATACTATACATATATACATACACACCAAAAAATAAACACTTGGAAGGCAGAGGCAGGCAGTTCTCTGTGAGATCAAGACCAGCTTTGTCTCCAGGAGGACTGGGACTAGGGAGACCATGTCAAAAACAAACAAATAAATAACCACCATGACAGGTAGAGAGAGTCTGGGAAAGAAAACAAAAGGCTCTTTGCTTCCTTTTGAACATGAGGCCCCACATTTTCATTTTTTACTGGCCCACTGGCAGAACCAGACCTGAGTAAAACTGGACAGGTGGATTGGAGACAGGTAGGCAGGGCCCTGCTGCTGCCCAGCTCAGCCTGAGCTGTGTAAGCCAAGATTGGCACACTCTCTCTGTAAAGGGCCAGATGGCAATTGTTTTAGGCTGTATACCCATATGCTCTCAGATGCAATGACTGAACTCTGCCATTATCATGTAAAAGCAGAGATGATATAGAAGGTAATGTGTGGATCTGTGTTTCAATAAAACTTTATTTAAGAATAGACAGTGGGCTGGGTCTGATCTGCAGCTCGTGACTTGCCATCTCTCATTACAAACAAGGAATGGCTCCTAAAGGCATTTGAACAGCAGAAAGGCACAAAATCAGAGAATTCTCTAGAAGGTGAACTTGACTTCAGTGTCAAGAGTAGATGAGAGGGAGATCAGCCTAGAGGGTGTTCTGCAAGACAGTGTTGCTAAGCTCCAGTTCCAAGGAGCCAGAGACCAAGACTCAGTAGCAGCAGTAAATGTTGGAAAGGGAGATCAAGGCAACTCCACAGTGGCCACGATCACCGACCCAGCTTGCATGTTCTCTCCTACAGAAGAAAGAAAGAGCAAAAGGAGAGTTCGTACCACCTTCACCACAGAGCAGCTTCAGGAGCTGGAGAAACTCTTCCACTTCACCCACTACCCCGACATCCATGTCCGCACCCAGCTGGCCACCAGGATCAACCTGCCCGAAGCTCGGGTACAGGTACGGTGCCCACCCTCCACCCTAGTCTCACTCAGGGTGTTCACTCCAACTGAGATCTCCAGTCCAGGTTTTATCTCACAAGGACCATCATCACAGTCAAACATTACTTTCCAAAAAAAAAAAAAGAGATTACCCTTATTATAAGGGTTCTCGCCTTTCGGGTGGCCGTGGAGGGGACGTTGATGATCTCCATCTATCTCTGCCCCATTCCATCTCTCACAGCTTGTTCATATTTCAAAGTGTTACATTGTGGGTCATAATAATCAAGAACAGGGTCAACCAACTTTGTCCATTAAGAGGAGCCTCTTTGGGCTTTGAGGGACGTACAGTCTGTCAGAGCCACCATTTACCCTGCCATGGTGACCTAAAAGCAGCCACAGCCATTGCAGAACCAGGTGAGCATGGTGGCATTCCAAAAAACTTTATTTACAAACATTGAAAATTAAAGTTTTATATAATTTTTAGGTGTTATAAAATATTATTCTGATCCTTTTTTTATCCACCTTTTAAAAATGTGGAAAGGTGTTTATCTTAGTTCATGGGACACTGAAAAAAAATTTGGAAAGGTGGCTTTAGCTTGCAGGATACCGTTGGCCAGGCCAGATCTAGAGCACATTTGTGTCCCCTTGAAGGGAGAAAAGAGGTAGGCAGAGCCTGGGTCCGTGGTCAGAGGAGAGTGGGGGTCCAGCACCAACAGCCTAATCTACCATCTCTCATCTCTGCACCCCAGAATGTCCACTACTTTGTCCATGCTTGGAGACACAGTCACCTGTTGTACCTCTGCCCTCTTCAAACACTCCATTTTCGAGTCCCTGACTGGCATGGGAAGTTCTGCCAGGTCTGACTATAACATCATCGACACTCTCGCTGAAAAGTTTTCTATATTATTTTTTTAAAAAATATGCAGTGGGCTTGTTCTCATTCAAAATTGAAATGGGAGCCCAGGCCAACATGCCACTCTTTATCCAACCTCCTTTCCTTCTGGCTAAAGCCCAGTTCTGCCTTAACCAGCTTCCCTTTCTTCCCATTTGGAATCGTGCTCCAGCTGAGTGTTTAGCACCTGCGTCTGCCATCAAGCCTAGCATCTAACACCTGCCTCCCCAGAATCACCAAGTACAAATGGCCGCATGTCAGCGACCATCAGGGTTCCCATGAATGCAGGGATCTGCCAATGTTCAACCTATAGATGCCAAGTGGCCCACAGGGGTTGCAAACTGGTGGCCTGCCGGTGGAAAACAGCCCACAGATGGGTTTTATTTGGCCTACACAGTATTTGAAAGCTCGGAAGCTTTCACATAGAAAATCAAGATTTCCATATTGGAAACTGGATGAGTCTGAAATATAGGCATCAGTTTCCAGGTGGCAGCTGCTGGCAAGAGCAGAGACCTCTTTAGACTCTGCTCAGCGAATACCCTTCCCAATTATCACTCATGCAGGTCCTCTAGCCCCACCCGACTCCCACCCTTTATGTACTGTCAATTGTAATCCTGGTCCCTTCTCTGAGCACTCTGGATGCAAAACCCTGCACAACATGGCTTTATAAACTGTAGAGTACCTGTTAGTTGGGAGGTGTCACTGTTCTGCATCTTGGGAGGAGGTGCTAGATGGACAGCACATCTTTTACATGTCTCCATCCGCTTTCCCCTGACCACAGATCTGGTTCCAGAATCAGCGAGCCAAGTGGAGGAAGCAGGAAAAGATCAGCAGCCTTGGTGTCCTGCAGCAGCCTGAGGCCAGCTTAGCCCTGCCAGCAAAATTGGACATGGCTGTGAGTGGCCCACTCCTCAAGGGTGGCCTGGAGGGACCACGATCTTGGAGCATCCCAGCCAGGCTTAGATGTGAGGAAGCCCCCAGGGGTTGTGTCTCCAGTACCAAGTGCAATGGAAATCCTTCTAGAAATAGGGAGGTCAAGGAGGTGTCTGGAAGATGAGGCTCTGGGATAAGTGTCTGGCTCTCTGTTCCCTTAAGTGACAATCATAGTACCTCACAAAACAGAATCACAGGGTAAAGCATAGAAGAGTAGGCAGCTGGCTCTAAAGTCGACTGTCTGGGTTCACATCCCAGCTCAAATCCCACTACTGCAGCTTAACCTGGAAGTCACCTTGTCCCTCAGAGGTCAGTACTGAAGTTTTGGCAAGGATGAAATGACTTAAGACCTGGAAAATTCTTGGCACCTTAGAAGCACTTCCTAAATATTAGATGTCCACGGAGCCAACACAGTTTTAGGTGTGTAGCGGGAGCTCAAAGCAGTTTAAAAAAAAAAAAAAAAAAAAGCGGCCGGGGGTTAATGATTAAAACTGTGAAAATGTTTGGCACCTTAGAGACACCTCCCAAAAATTGAATGTCCCCGGGGCCAAACCAGTTTTAGGGGTGTAGGGGGGGCTCAAAGCAGTTTTAAAAAAAAAAAAAAAAAAAGCTGCCTGGGGTTATAGGATTTACACACCCCAGAGAGACCCAAAGGATGGTTTTTCCTAATGGAGCAAGGTGCTTTCCAGGCACATTGTGAGGGTTTGGACTAGATAGGTTGGCATGGGTTCACACAGGGCGTTAGGTGCTCAAAGTCCCTGCCAGGCAGGACAAACCAATCACACTACCCATCCTAAGTTGCTCAGCCATGGGAGCAGCTGGGAGGCTGAAGGGACAGTCCTAGGTAACGTTCAGAACTCATCAGTCCCCAATGATTTCTCCTGACAGGGTCCCCTGCTGACGCCCACTGCTTTGCCCATGCTGGCTCCTCCCACAGGGCACTACCCCCTCGTTCAGACTCAACTGGCTTCAGCCCGGTTGCCTGCACAGATCACCCTTGTCCCACAGCACCCATGGGAGCTGCAGCCCCTGCCCAGCCCTCTCACCCAGCAGACCTGCATCCCTGCCCTCTGCATCTTGCCACCTCCACACCCCAAGTGGGGCAGTGTCTGTGCCACTTCAACATAGGAACCAGACATCCTCTCCCAATGCGAGCTGCTCCCCACTCTTGGTACAGCAGGTGGCACATGGTGCAGCGGGCCTCAGGGAAAATCACTTCACAATCCAATGATGGCCCACAGCCCAGGAGGCTGCCCAGAACACGACATCAGAAGGCTGCACTGGCCACAGCAACCAGTCAACAGCAAAGGACAGCACCCGTCTCACTAGCCAAAGATGGTCTCCTGGTTCAGAAGTCTGGCTGCCTGAGAGCTGGGGACAAGTTCCAGAACAGGATGCTCTCCTCTTGCGCCCCTGCACTTTACCTGCCGTGCAACCTGCAGCTGGTCTCTTGCCCCCTCTGGACCTCATCTGTAACATAACAGCTGGAAAGATGATTTCTTTACATGGAGGAGGAGGAACAGAGGGGCTATGCATTTATGAGCCCATCTACACATTCCTTCCCGATGTGTTTATTGAGCACTGAGCACTATGCTCCTGGAACCAGACATAGAGCTGAACAACTCCAGGCTGCCCAGGTTGGGTGAAAGGCGGTACTACCTCTCCCTGCAAGCAGATGCCAGTGACCTGGCACTTGGTTCACATTTAGCACATTCTTTTATGACTTTGATATGAAAATCTCAAAATGGGAAAATAGAGGAAATTTTTAAAAATTTAAAAAAGAATGTAGTATCGTTGGTTATTCTGCTGGGTTGGGAAGGAACCTCATTCTTATTGGTATGATTGAAAGGTGACAGTGAGCTTTTTCCAGACCTTTGTCTTCCTAGGACATGTGCAAGGATCCAGCTAGAAAGTCTGCGTCACTGTTCTGGAAAGCCTGAGGTTTCCTTTGGCTCTTTCTTTTCTTGAAGGGAGACCCTGGGCAGGACCACATGCTCTGCCTGAGCCTCTACTTTGCGTAGGAAACTGTTTTCAGTAGGATGGAGGCAGCAACTCCCACCTAACACACAGAGTATCTAGGAGGCTCCAGGAGGAGGGGCGAGCACCTTGCAAAGTGCGAGGGCTGGGCAGATGCTGGAATGATTTTGGCATCCCACGCCTCACTGGGAAGGCCACTGCTTGGCAGCATCCCCAGTCCAACAGAGAACATCTCACTGCAAAGGCCACTACTTGAGGTCACGATACAGGGAAGAACAGGGTTCCCCCCATTAAGGGCTCTTAGTCTCATTCATAAAACAATTTGGATGGTTTCCATAATGTAGTGGTTATCACATTCACCTCACATAAAACAATTTAAGAATGGACTCAAACAGAAGCATTAGGACAATTTCGTTCAAATTTTAAGGAAAATTCTCAGGGCAGGCAAGCTGTGAATCTCAGCAGCTGCCTTGGGAGGAAAAAGGAGGGAAGAAGAAAAAACTGCCTTGAAGACACGTGGGTTTGAAGTCAGCATGGAGATCAGGTACGTGGCAGACTAACAAGCAGATAGCAGGGAGAGGAAAGGAGTTTTAGAGGAAAAGAAATCCAAGATGTTGGGGCAGCCCAAAGTGTTAGGGAAAGTAGGCTTAAAGAGAGATAGAAGCCAGGCGTGGTGGCACACACTTTTAATCCCAGCACTCAGGAGGCAGAGACAGGTGGATCTCTGTGAGTTCGGCCAGCTGA
>NW_008346683.1:1147726-1159814 GCF_000622305.1 Nannospalax galili | reverse complement strand
GGGAGAGAGAGGGAGAGGGAGACAGAGAGAGAGAGAGAGAGAGAGAGAGAGAGAGAGAGAGAGAGAGAGAGAGAGAGAGAGAGAGATTATACTTTTCCAGAATCTTACATGGAGAGGCTATGTTTGTGGTTCTCTGTCCAGAAACAATGTGCTAGAGGGGCAGGATTCTAGTCAGGAAAAGTTCACCATCTCATTAACACATTAATGCATTAGATATTTCACCCTTTTTTTTTTTTGGTCTTTTTGAGACAGGGTCTCCCTGTAGCTCCAGCTGTCCTGGAACTCACTATGTAGACCAGGCTGGCCTTGAACTCACTGAGATCCAACTGCCTCTGCCTCCCAAGTGCTGGGACTAAAGGCATGCACCACCACGCCTGGCTTCACCCATCTTTTTAGCATGACTTAAGGTGAACCTTTCTTCCTAGGGGCAGTCCTATGACCAGGGGATCTGGCAAAACTGACAAGTTGGGTCTTCTTCCAGGCCAGAGTCTTGACCAGATTTCTCCTAAAGGGGTTTCTGCTTCCTTAACAGAGGTCCCCGACAGCAGAGTTCTAGTCCCAGGAGGCCACCCAGGAGGCTTTCTTTCTTCCTGACAGTCACAGAGGCTTGCCCTTGCTGTTCCCTCAGCTGGACATTTGGGGTTGATCTGAACATACATGCGCCAGAGTAAGTTCTGGAAATCACCCCAAACTCTAGAACCCCTGCAATCTGCATAGTTCCCACCCCAGAGTTGAGTCAAGAGTTAGGAAGCTAGGTCTTAGCTCTGCATGCCTTTGCTGTGTGACCTCATTCTTTCATGTCTCTGGGCCTCAGTTTCCCCATCTGTAAGGTGGAGGTAACAGTCCTCATTCTGCCCACGGGGACACAATACACCAGAACCACAGACCACAGCTCACAGGCTCCTCTAACTTAGGAGAGCCCTTGAGGGTTGGGATTAGTACTCAAACTCCAGACAACTGAGTGAAAAGAAAAGGCTGGGGGCCTAGAGAGAAAAAGAGTCAGTTAACACACAAGGCAAGAAGCTCATAACTGGGCCAGTTGTGTTGCACCATTATAACAAAAATGCCTAAGATAAACAATTTATAAGGAGGAAAGGTTTCAGGGGTTCTAGACCACAGTCCCCTGGCTCTGTTTCTTTGTGGCTGTGGTGGAGGGTGTGGTAGAGGAGGCCTGTTCACTTCATGGCTGCCAAGAAGCAAAAAGAGGCAAGGGGCTAGGGGCCCTCACATCTCCAAAGCACACCGTCAGCAACCTAACTTCCCCCAGCTCCTATAGGCTGCACCACCTCCCAGCAGAGCCACAGGCTGCTAACCAAGCCTTGAACATTTCAGAGACATTTAAGAGATCTCTGGCCCTTTAGAGACATTTAGGATCCAAATCATGGCACAGGTACCCATTTTATGGCCTGAAGACCATTGTACAAAAGGAACTCAGCATTTTTCTGTTGCTGGATTTACTTTCTATACAGTTAGCAAGAACTTTATTCTGGCAGTTTCTAGGTGACTGACACCTCAGATACTTCTGGTGTGGTCCCAGTTCAAACTGTTGACCTGCTTCCCAGTGAAGGGTTTGCTAGACTGAGGCAGGAGTTAAGGAAGTGTTTGTGCAAAAGCTACATGTCAAGAGGGAAGGAATGTCCACTTCTGGCCTTCATCTCTCTCCATCCCCCACTGGAATCCACTGAGATCTGTCTCTTCAGTCCTTGATCTTCATCTAGCATGTGTTCCTACCCTGACTGCATACTGGTTCCCTCTGTCCCTGCTAGGCCGTCTCTGTGCCCCACCACAACCTCCCTGAGCCAGGTGTGAGTCTTCCCTGTTCCTTTCCTGAGTGGAGCTAAAGCAGATAGCTCCCCAACCCCAACCCCTGGGCCCTCTGGGTCCCCCCTTTAGCTATCTAGGATTCCTCACACCTGGTGACAGCCAAGGAAGGGACTGTACATCTCCAAGGCCCCAAGCAGAATAGGAAAAGCACAAGGTCCTTTGCTCCACAATCCCCATCCCCTTTCTGAATCACGTGTCCTTCTTCCCCCAAGCGCCTCTGGAACATTTATTTACTTTTTTAATTGCATGTATTTCATTATCGTGGGGGGGGGGGTGCATACCATAGCATGCATGTGGAAGTCAGAGGACAACTTGCAGGAGTCAGTTCTCTCCTTCCATTATGTGGGTTCCGGGGATTGAACTCAGGTTGTCAGGCTTAGCAGCAAGCACCTTTACCTGCTGAGCCATCTCATCAGCCCTGGAAATAGGAATTGCTCAACTACAAGAAGTTCAAGTAAGTAGAAGTCTCGGATTCACTACTGAAGGAGACCTTGACTTTGTGGGCACTTTTTCCTCCCTGAGGATTTTTCTTCCCTAAGAACTCTTGATTTTCTTTACTTTTGTGACATGTCCCTCGATGTACTTCTTCCCTGGATAGTAAGTTTCTTACTCCTATGAGAGACTGTGACAGGTGAATCAGAGCCTCTGGCACATGGCAAGAACTCAACATGTGTTAAGAGAAAAATCCATAGCAAGGCGTGCTTGAACATGCCTTTAATTCCAGAACTTGGGAGGCAGAAGCAGACAGCTCTCTGTAGTATGAGGCCAGCCAGGGCTACAAAGTGAGACCCTGTCTCAAAAAAAAAAGGGTCATTTTCCCAAACACTCCTTGAACCTCTCTGTTGACCTCCAGCAGCTGCTCTGATTCAGGGCGTTGTCCCAAAGGCTCTTGACTCCATTTCTGAGAAGGCAAGGAATGGGGAAAATCAAGTGTTTCTCCTTCCCAGGAATACCGCCCCACCTCCCACTTTGATTAGCTTTTCAAAGAGCTCTGAGGCACAGAGTAACTAGACATGAGGAGTCCCTGGCAGACAGTCTGTGTCCCATCCTGACAGGCTCTGATACTAGAGCAAGACTTCAAGAACAACTTCATTTAAAGGTAAAACCATGTAAGTATGACTCCCCCAACAGTATGTATTAGAAACATAATTTCCATTGGAATGGTACTAAAAGTCAGAATCAGGGCTAGAGAGATGGCTCAGGGGTTAAGAGCACTGGCTGCTCTTGCAGAGGACCAAGGTTTGTTTCCAAGTACTCACATGGCTAACAACTGTCCTTAACTCCAGTTCCAGGAGATCCAATGCCCTCTTCTAACCTCATAGACATTTCACACATGGATGCACATTATATACATGCAGGAAACACTCATATACATGAAATAAAAATAAAAAAATAAATGCAGGTGTGGTGGCACACTCCTTTAATCCCAGCACTCAGGAAGCAAAGGCAAGCAGAGCTCTGTGCAAAGTCAGTCTGGTCTACGTAGTGAGTTCCAGGCCAGCTGGGGCTACAGGCAGTCCCTCTCTCAAAAAACTAAAATAAGTAATTAATCAAATTAATAAAATAATTTTTAAAAATAAACACCTGGGACTGGGGATACATAAACTATGCTAATCTTCACTGAAATAAATAAATATAATAAAAATAATAAATAAATAAATAAATAAATGCAAACAAAAAAATCATCAGAGGGGTTAGGCCATGGGAGCTCTCTCCTCATGGGGAGATTAATACCGTTATCATGGATGTGGATTCAAATCTGGATCACTCTCTCTTTCTATATATCTCCCTCCCATCTTCTTTCTTTTCTCTTCTACCATGAGATGACACAGCAAGAAGGCCCTCTCTAGATGTCAGCCCTTTAACCTTGAACTTCTCAACTTCCATAATTATGAGTCAGTAAATCCCTGTTCATTATAAAACAATAGGTTAGTGTATTCTGATAGAGCAACAGAAAAATGTCAAAGTTGTAATTAGTTGTAATTAATGAGGGCACTGTGAAGGCGGATCCAGTTCAAAGGAGAGCACATCTGAGCTCAAAGGACAGGTGTGGGACCAGCTGCAGTGGTGCGCATCTGTAATCTCAGCACTTGGGTGGCAAAGGTGGGAGGATGGAGAGGTGAAGGCCAGCCTGGGCTATGCATAGTAAGGTCCTGACAAATGGGAAAATAATAATTAGAATAGATACATGGGAGCTTGAAAGACGGCTCAGCAGTTAAGAATGCTTATTGCTCTTGCAGAAGACCCAAGTTCAATTCCCAGCACCCATGTCAGATGACTCAACCACCTGTAACTCCAGCTCCAAGGGATTCCAGTGCCCTCTTTGGCCTCCTCAGGCACCCACACACCCTGTGTGCACATACACAGGGACACATGCACACATAAATAAAAAATAAATCTTAAAAAAAAGACAGATACACATAGGCAGCCGGGAATGCTGAGATAAATTACAAATAAAGACTAAAGGATTGGAGACCTATCACAGCTGTTAAAGGCTCAGGCTCACAACCAAAACACAGACCTGGTGGTGCATGCCTCTAATCCTGGCCCTTGGGGCACAGAGGCAGGCAGATCTCTGTGAGACCAAGGTCAGCCTGGTCCACATAGTGACTTCCAGCTGGCTGGGACTAGGGAAATCCTGAAAAAAAAAAAAACACAAAAAGCAAAAAACCTAGAGCCACAGGGAAATAATGAACTACCTGCCCTCTGTACGTGTCTTGTTTGCATTGCTGTTGACAAGAGTCATTGCATAACCAGCAGTTTTCCACTACTCAGTGGGAAACTAGCTCAAAGATGATGCAAGAGGCAGATATCCTGAAGAATGTGCTAGACAGAAATTTCTACTTGCCCTGCTTGCCCATCTCAAATGTCTTTCTCGCTTTTCCCTGGAAAAAATTGCTTTTTATCTCTCTGACTCACTTTCCTCAAATCGTCAGTGGGAATAACAAGACCCACCTCCGAAAACAGCTTCGAGGATTGCATTAGGTGACAGATGCCAAGATTCGGTACTTATGGAAACACCGTACAGATGCAAGGAGTTATCGGTCGCTATTTTACAAATCCCCTGAGAACTCAAGTTTTAAAAGTTCACACCTGGAAAGTATTTAGAAATTTAATAGCATTTCTTTAATACCCATTGACCTTTTATAATTCAATTCTTTTAAAGGTTCACCAGGCAACAGAAAATAGGCAAAGGGCCAAAATAAGAGATTTACAGGAAAAACACATAAATGGATATTAACCATATGAAAACATCCTCAACCGCATGGATAATTTCAAAGGCAAGTAAAGAACTGGGAATACAGCTCAGTAGTAGAGCACTTGCCCAGCCTGTGTAAGACCCTGGGTTTAATCCCAGGCACTACAGAAAAAGTAAATAAAATAGCAATTAAATATAATTTTTTCCTTTCAGATTGGCAAATGCATTGGTGGAGGTTTGATGAAACAGGCATTCTCGTATATAAGAGTGAATCAGGCAGAGCTGGAGAGATGGTTCAGCAGTTAAGGGCACTGGCTGCTCTTGTAGAGGACCTGGGTTCAATTCCCAGCACCCACATGGCAGCTAACAACCATCCATCACTCCAGTTCCAGAGGAATTTGACGCTTTCTTCCAATCTCCACAGGCACTGCATAACACAGGTGCACTTACATACATGCGGGCAATATATTCACACACATAAAATAAAAATAATTTTAAAAATTAAAAAATAATTTTTTAAAAAAAAGAGTGGACCAGGGGCCAGTGGGATGGCACAGTGGGTAATTAACTGTACAAGCCTGACAACCTGGAACCCACATAAGGGGGAATGAGAGAACCAAGTTCACAAAGTTATTCTCCAACCTCCATATGTGCCCTGAGACACACTCACACACATACACATTACACACAATATTAATAATTAAGAGTAATAATAATAGAGGTTTTTTTTTAAGTGAATTAGTACATCTTTTTTGTGTGTGTCCTTTTTTTGAGACAGGGTCTCCCTGTAGCCCCAGCTGGCGTAAAACTCACTACGTAAATCAGGCTGGCCTTGAACTCACAGAAATCCACCTGCCTCAGCCTCCCAAGTCCTGGAATTAAAGGCATGTGCCATCACGCGTGGCTCAGTACAACATCTTAGAGGACAATTTGCCACCGACTATTAAATTCTGAATGTGTGTCTCTTTGACTGTCTTATTCTGTGTGAGAGAATTGATCTGCTAAATACATAAGTATAGTTATGTACCATATAATGACATCTTGGTCCATGGCTGGCCACATACACAATATGGGTCCCTTGACAGCGTATCTCTTAGTGACACTATAGCCATCTTAGCTTCCAGAAGTAAATTCTGAGACATTTGTATAACAACCAAACTCTTATAACGTATTTGTCAGAATGAGTCCCCAATCATTCCACAACACATAATAATTGCACATAAGAATATGCACCAAGGTTTTTGTGTTAGCAGCAACTAAACATCACCTAAACAGGACCCTAGTCGAGCCTATTGTAATAAATTCATCCAGCTGTTTAAAAAAGGAGAGAGACTGAAATGTACGTTGTGGGAGATTATCACTAGACATGCCCTTAAATGGAAAAATAGGTGAAGTACTATGCTCTCATTCGAATAAGGATAAAGAAAATGTTTCTATATATAAAAAAAATTTTTTAATCTACACACTGGTGTTTGGAACTTAAGTTAGCATTTGCTCCACAACAAATCACTTCCCAAATTAGTTCCTTAAAACAGGAATCTCTTTTCTGGTTCCACAAGCTGACTAGGGTCTTTGCCTGGTTGGACTGAGTTACCAGACCTGGTCTGGGCTTGTTCCTGTGTCTGTGGTCAGCTGCTCAGTGGATCCCACTGAGTGAGGTCAGAACTTGGTAGGCTGTCAGCTGGGGTAGTGAGGTGTCTGGGCTGAATGTCTCCTACAAAGCTTTGTGTGTGTTTATGTGTGTGCAGGTACATGTGTGTGGATGGATTGAGGCCAGAGGTCAACCTCAAGCGTTGTTCTTCAGGAGGCTCTGTTCACCTAATTCTTTGAGACAGGGTCTCTTATTGGCTGGAGTTCACCATGTATTCTAGGCTGGCTGGCCAGTGAGCCCCTTAGTACTGAGATTACAAAAGTTGCGCCTTTATGTCTGGCTTTCCATCTCCCATCCCCTTTTATGCATTGGTTCTGAGGGATCCAACTCAAGTCCTCATGCTTGCAAAGCAAGCACATTACTAGGCTTTGTCAGCCTGATACACACTAGAGCCACTTGAAAAGAGAGGACCTGGATTGGAGGAGTGCCTCCATGGGACAGGCTTATGGCCATGTCTGTGAGTCATTTTCTTAACTGTTAATTGAGGTAGGTAGGCCCAGCCCACTGTGGGTGGTGCCATCCCTTGGCAGATGGGTCTGGACTATATAAGAAAGATAACTGAGCAAGCCAGGGGAAGCAAGCCAGTAAGCAGCGTTCCTCCGTGGTCTCTGCTTCAGCTCCTGCCTCCAGGTTCCTGCCTTCAGTTCCTGCCTGATTTCTCTCAAAGATGGACTGTCACTTGGAAGTGTAAGATACAAAAGAAACCTTTTTTTTCCAAGTGTTTTTTTGGTCAGAGCATTTCACCACAGCAGTCAGCTCCTGCCTCCAGGTTCCTGCCTTCAGTTCCTGCCTGATTTCTCTCAAGGATGGACTGTCACTTGGAAGTGTAAGATACAAAAGAAACCTTTTTTTTTCCAAGTGTTTTTTTGGTCAGAGCATTTCACCACAGCAATAGAAATCCAACTAGAACACTGACCAAGCTATCCCCCCGCCACCCTTCCTGCAAAGCTTCTTCATGCAGTAGTCACAGGACTCTAACAGCACAAAGCGCATAAGGGGGCTCCTAAGTCAGGCTGAGACTGCATACATCACTCCCTGTGTGCTATAGTCAGAGCAGCTCTTTCACCACAGCAATAGAAATCCAACTAGAACACTGACCAAGCTATCCCCCCGCCACCCTTCCTGCAAAGCTTCTTCATGCAGTAGTCACAGGACTCTAACAGCACAAAGCGCATAAGGGGGCTCCTAAGGCAGGCTGAGACTGCATACATCACTCCCTGTGTGCTGTAGTCAGAGCAGCTTGGATTGTGAAGGGAAAGTAGATCATTTCCAGTCTGAGAAGGGGCAGTGTTGCGCTTGCTTCCACCACCCAGCATGGCTCCCATCCAGTCCCCTCCCTGGACTCCTCATAGGCACCTCAAGTTTACCATGTCTATCAACAAATTATTTACCATGTACCCAAACCTGCTTCTCCCTCAGCCTTCCACCTCTCAGCAAATAGCGATGCCTTTCTTCTAGTTGCTCAGGCTAAAATCCTGACAGGTTTCTCTCTAAGTCTTTGTTTGCTGTCTTTGAGTGGCAAGTTCAGCATTCAACACCCCCCCCCATTGCCATTCACCATTAGATGCCACCTGATGTCCTCAAACATGTGCTGGCCATCCTCCCAGCTTTCACTTTGCTCCTCTTGAGTCCTCTTCCTCCCCTGGTTGCCAGAGAGAGCCAGTAAGCTGGGAGTCAGATAACAACCCTGAGAACCTTCAGGTTCTGTTCCACATCGTGGAAAGAAGTCAAAGCCTTCCAACACAGAAGGCCCTGGATCTCCTGCCACAATGGCCATTGTTTGCTACCCCGGCCACACTGGTTGTCCATCTGCTGATCCGACTGCAAGCACGATCCTGCCTAGGTGTTTCTGTATTTCTGTTCATTCATCCTAACTGGAACATCCTTGTCCAGCTATTAGACTGACCCAGTCTCCCTCCCAGATTCCACCCATAGATTGACTCACTCTCTCACTGCCCTCTATCTCCACTCAGAGATCCATTCCACCCACCACCCTGCCCCACAATAACACATATGCAAGCCCTATCCCTCTAAGCCCATACCCCATTATTATTACAGCATTTATCAATACCCAGCATATTATGAATTTTATCACTTGCTTACTGCCTATGTTCTAATACTAGGATGACAGCTTTGTAAGGCAAGATTGTATCTGACCTGTTCACTGCTGTAGTCCCAATAACCAAAGCAGGGCATGGCACAGAGTAGGCATTCAATATCAGTCATACACAGGTACAGTGTGTATACACATGCATATCTCCTTATATGCAAAGAAAAAATCTAGATGATATACAAAAAACATGACAGTAATACTTGCAGAGTAACCAGATAAGCACTCTTTTTTATTTTATGTATATTAAGGTTTTGCCTACATGTGTGTAAGTGCACTCATGCTGTGCAATGCCCACAAAGGCCAGAAGAGGATGTTGGATTCCCTGGAACTGGTGTTACAGATGGTTGTTAGCTGCCATGTGGGTGCTGGGAATGGAACCCTGGTCTTCTGCAAGAGCAGCCAGTGCTCTTAACTGCTGAGCTATCTCTCCAGGCCCACAAATAAGTACCGTTTTCCTCTAACACAAAGGAAGAGACCCACTTAATTAAGGAGATGAAGGTGATGAGTGGCCAGTCACCTGCCAGTGTGAACAGCCATGTGGAAGAACCTCTGTGCCACCCCGCCTGTAGAGGAGCATCTGGGCTCCTCCAGTAGATCACAGGGTCAAATGCATGTGGGAACTGTGCACAAAGTCCCTCCACAGCCAAGAACACAACTTCAGTCCTGCCCTAGTTCCTCTTACCAGCACCTTTCCCTTCTACCAGCTGTGAGGTTAAGAAAGGAAAGAGATAAGACCCTACAACTCCATCACCCATCCATGATGGTCAAGGGTCTCTGAGAAGATGAGGGAACCACAGAAAACAAGAGCCTCCTTCCCAAATCCCTAAGGATAGACAGTGAACCAAAGTGAATGGGCAGTTTATGAGTCCCACTGGCCATCACACAGACTCAGTGCTCAGTGTTATGAAATCACTGAACCAGGAAAGAGATAAGACCCTACAACTCCATCACCCATCCATGATGGTCAAGGGTCTCTGAGAAGATGAGGGAACCACAGAAAACAAGAGCCTCCTTCCCAAATCCCTAAGGATAGACAGTGAACCAAAGTGAATGGGCAGTTTATGAGTTCCACTGGCCATCACACAGACTCAGTGCTCAGTGTTACGAAATCACTGAACACATAATCAAAAATCAATAGATGCCCTGCTTTTATAAAATTTGGGAGCAGGTGAGATGACTCAGTGGGTAAAGGTTCCTGCCACGAAGCCTAATGACCTGGGTTCAGTCCCTGGAACCCACATGCTAAAAGGAGAGAGCCAATTCCCACAAGTTGTCCTCTGTCTTCCACATGTATGGTGTGCCCATGTACACACTCACAAAATAAATAAAATGTAATTTTAAAATTAAATATACACAGATTTTTTTTAAATCAGGCCTGGAAAGCCAACATCACTTGCTTTGCAAGCATTGCTCAGACCTGAGTGATGGTCCCCCTTAGATGGGTGTGTGCCCCTGCCAGCTGAAATCTCCATGGTAACCCCTTTCATTCACCTTCAACATACCATTCACTCACAAAGTCACCAGACCTAGGGGGCCATTTGATAATGCCTGTCCTGGAAGTGTGGTCCACTTCATTAACTATGGCCTTAGAAAGCCAGAAGCTAGAGTAGGCTGGAACCCCATCATGTCAGTACTTACAAGAAATAGTTGTTGGGCAAAGGAAGTAAACTTACACTTGAATGAACAAACTAAATGAGCACATGGGTAAATGAATCCCTGTGTCCACTGCATCCAAAGACCCATCTTAGATTTGGCTGGCCTCCGCCCACGCAGGCCATGGTGAAATCCACTAGGCCCTCATGATCTGGCATCCTGGCAAGACTGCTCCACCTTCTGCTCTGTTTCTCCTGGTCACACCTTGCCCATCCTTTCTCCACTTGCCTCTTCCCTCCTACAGTCCTACTCAAACCCCATCTCTTCCATGTGGGTCTCTAGGCGCCCTTTAGAGCTTCCCACATAAGCTAGGCTTCAGACCTGGACTACAGTAAACCCGAGTTCTGGCTGTGTCCCATTTTGCAAAGCAGTGGCCAATTTACCTGTCTCTGAGACTTGGTTCTCTCCTCCATAGACTCCTACCATCCGGGTGACCTCTGAGGCTTTGTCCAGCTCTGATATCCTGGAACTCCTTTTGCTGCAGGAAGCCACCATCAGAGCCCAGACCCTACAGGTTCTCAGGTGACCCCTAGCCACAGGATCTGTTGGGGAAGCAACTCTGGTAGCTCAAGTCTTTTCTTCCTGGAAAGGTGGAGACCTGGATTAATGAGTGTGGTTTGCCCCAGGTCTCCATGCATGCAGAGAAAAGCCACAAATGCAAACTGTTACTGTTCTTTCTCTGGGTCATGGCCCACGCAACCATCCCTGGTCTCCCAAGTCTGAGTCACCAGGTTAACTATCTAAAACTAAACACAGAGGAAGAATAAAGGAGGCTGAGGCCATAAGGGATGTAGAGGGAACAGTGGGCAAAACAGAAAGCTAAGTGCCAGGACTGACCCAGGAAAATGATAGCAAGGAGTCCTGGGGGAGGAGATTAAGAATTCCACTGGACAACGGAGGAGCATCAAGACAGGAGCAAGGCCCCCGGGAGGCCACACTCCCACTCTGCAGGCGCTGCTGGTCCAGCCTTCTGTGGAAAGCAGAGCACAGGACAGAGGGCCCTGGTGGGGCTGGCCTAGGGGTCTGCAGCTAGGGTTACTTAATAGCCTCTTCTGCAGCTCCGCAGGGACCACGGTTGGCCATCCAAAGGCTCCAGTGACCCAGATGTGTCCCAGTCACAGCTGACAAGAGGTTCCTGCCCCCAACGGTGCAAATGGATTTTGGTTGGCAGATAATAGAAATCTCCCCCAATTCCAATTCCTATATAAACCAGTTGTTACATGGTACTGTTTTCTTTATCGATTAATGAATTAAATCTCTCACAGGTGTTCATTTTATATTTTTATAAGAGTCACCATTATCATTTTGAAAATTGTCCTTTAAGAAATAAAATGAGGGGCCAGAGAGACGACTCAGCAGTTAAGAGCACAGCGACTGCTCTTGCAGAGGACCCAGGTTCAGTTCCCACCATCCACATGGCAGCTAACAGCCATCCGTAACTCAAGTTCCAAGGGATTTGACGCCTTCTTCTGACCTCTGCAGGCATTGCATGCATAAATGCACTTACATATACATAGGCAGAATATTCATACACATAAAATAATTTTTTTAAAAGAAGCAAAATGGGGGCTGGAGAGATGGCTCAGCGGTTAAGAACACTGGTTGTTCTTGCAGAAGACCCGGGTTTGAATCCCAGCACCCACATGGC
>NW_008346683.1:1128663-1147711 GCF_000622305.1 Nannospalax galili | reverse complement strand
CTTAATAAAATACTTCTCTCAGGGCTGGAGAGATGGCTCAGCAGTTAAGAACACTGACTGTTCTTGCAGAAGACTTGAGTTCAAATCCCAGCACCCACATGGCAGCTAACGACTGTCCGTAACTCCAGTCCCAGGGGATCCGACAGTCTTTTCTGACCTCCGTGGGCATTGCACAACATGGGTGCACTTACTTACATGCAGGCAATGCACGCATACACATAAAATAAAAATAATAAATAAAAAAAGAAGCAAAATGACTTAAGGAGCACCTACCTTCCTAGGATTAGTTAAGCCATGATAGATAGGCAGAATAATTATCCCTTTAATGAGATGCTGTACTTTTCCTTCCCAGAATCCCCTCCCCAATGCAGTCTCTTACAGAGCACAGCCATGCTTCATAAGTCTGCCAGTCTCTCTAAATCACTCAGAAAACAACTTTTCCTTTTCTTTTTTCTATCTCTTCTCTAAACTTGCTTTCCCTGACATTTAGGGCTTCGCTCTTTCTCCAAAGTCTTCTCCCTGCCATGTGACTACACACGGCCATGTGTCTGACCTCCATGTCTTAGTTCATGCCTCCAAAACCTTAATTCAAGAGGCATGGCTTTTTTCCTTCTGTCCTCCATTCTTCTCCTCCAGGCAGCTGCTGAGATTTACATCTTGCCTGCCCTGGGGTTTTTCTTTTAAATGCTAATAAAATTATCTTATTTAAATAAACTTTGGCTTTGCTTAACTTTTTTGAAGAGGCAAAATTAATGGAAAGCTGCTGTTTTATAAGCTAAGCTTCCTATAAAAGTGTTTAATTGGAGACTGAAGAGATGGCTCAGTGGTTAAGAACACTGGCTGTTCTTGTAGAGGACCCAGGTTCGTTGCTAGCACCCACACGGCAGCTCACTACCATCTACAACTCTAGTTCCAGGGAATCAAATGCCCTATTCTGGCCTCCACAGGCATTGTAGGATGTGGGTGCACTTAAATCCATGCAGGCAGAACATTTATACACATAAAGATAAAAATAGATAAATCAAAAATTGTTGTTTAATTGGAGTTACCCTACACAGGAATAATATTCCTACCAGAAGTCACAGGTTGCCAAATAAAGAGCTTAGTGTCAGGTGTGGGATACCCACCTCAAGCTGTTGATTTGAGGGTCTGTAGGACACCCCTAAACAATACAAGCTATTGCCATTGCTCTTGGCTGCCCACAAGAACTTGATGGTAAGACCCTACTGCTGACAACATCACACACATTGGTCACAAGATATGGAAAAATCAAGTTGGTACTGACCAGATCTATCCTATCTTCCCTGCTAGATAGATTTCATAGTACCAGAAGGTACTATGGAAAATCATATCTGGTACTGTGCAGGCTGCTGGGGGTGGGGGAGTTATCAACAATCTACCTAGCTGTGCACCCTGTGAACTGCAATAATGGTGGGTATGACAAGATACATCCATGGCTATAATAATGGTGTGAATGTTATGAGGGTAACCAACCACTTTTGTTGGATTTAAGGCCTGCTCCACAGGAGGAAAATCATATCTGGCACTGCAAATCTGAACAAGAACCCATGGCTGAGGAGCTCATAGGCCCCAGGGGTGAATTTACTGATACTATTTTTCTAAGTGGACACAGTATTAAACTACCCTCTAAATTCATATCTCTATACCCATAGATTAGTGCAGCTCTTAGACCTCATCAAAGAAGTTCCTTTGTTCAGTGAATGGCAGAAACTCACTGCTGGTAAAACTGTAGAGAAAAGTGTCTGTGGAGTGCTCAGATGAGACATCTGCATCATCCTCCCTTCCCGCAAGGCTCAGGAACCATTGTGGAAGAAGACGGCAGAAAGATTGTAACAGCCAGAGGTCAAAAGGGATGGGAGCAAAGCAGTGTCCTCTGGACATGGCAGGACCCGTGTGTTCATGAACTGACAGCAGCTGTGGTTGCCTGCACAAGACCTGCACAAGATCAGGCCACATTCCTACATGTAGGAGGAGGGGCTCACAAGCCCCCACCCCAAGCTGAAGAGCTGTCAACAGCTGATGGCTTCTGGGGGTAAGAGAAGGTGTGGTGCTTTAAAGGTGTGGGCCCTCCTAGGTGGAACAGGTTCAAGTGGATGGCCCCACGCCCAAGAGTATATGGACAACACAAATTGGACTCAGTGGGTTATTTAAAGAAAGAAAACAAGAAGTTAGGAGGGAAGTGAGGGTGGATCTGGGAGGAGTTAGAGGAAGGAGTGGGAGTGAATATTAAATTTGCAAATAATTTAAAATGTTGAAGAGGAAAATGAATTCATCAGGCTCTAACCAGGATGGCTAGATAATTCAGCATCCAAAGAAGGACACCTATGGGAATGAAAAGGGGAGCCAGATTAGAACAACAGGCATAAACCAGGACCTTAGTTACATGAACTGGACCAGAAGACTGGCTGCCATGTGGGGTTTGATTTGATACAGTCTTTCATTTCCGTGGAAAATAGGAGACAGATGCTGGTCTAAGCGATATGCACAATATATATACTCCTGCCTCAGGACCTTTGCACTGGCTCTTCCCTCTGCCTAGAACACTCTTTCGCTACCATATCACATAGCTCCCCCCCTCACCTTTTTCCAGTCTTTATTACAACCTCTCTGTCCTAGTTTGATTCCTGTTGCTGGTACAACACCCTCACAAAAAAGCAACTTAGGGAAGAAAGGGTTCATGTTAGCTCACAGTCTGTCACTGTGGGGAAGTCAAGGGAGAAATTTGAAGCAGCTGGTCACATCAGTCAAGAGCAGAGAGAAATGAATGCTTTCAATATTCTCACATAGTCCAGAGGCCAAAACTAGGGAATGGGGCCTCCCACCGTGGGCGTGGTCTTCCCACATCAGTTAAGACAATCAAGACAAAACCCCTAGACATGCCCACAGGCCAACCTGATAAGGACAATCTCTTATTGAAACTCTTCCCATATGATTCTCGATTGTGCCAGATTGGTCACTGAAACTTACCATGACAATCACCTTCTTAGGGAAGCCTTCTCCACGCAGCCCTTTCAACCCTGTCCCATTTCCTTACAGTCACAAGTCCCCCTCTATACACTCTCATCTTCCTGGTACCTGGTCTACCCCACAACTGACCTACCCATTTGTTTACTCCCCTATACAAGTTCTACTAGGAAGTTTCCAGATTCTTGAATTCTGTTCACTGTTATCACAGGTGTTTAGAATAGTGCCTGGCAGACAATAAGGACCCAATAAACATTTGAAGAATAATGAAATAAGTACATAGATGCTATCAAGCTGGGTTAGCAGAGAAAACCTCAAGTGATCATATTCAGTACTTTGGGACTAAGATACAGAAGCTATGAAGAAAAAATTGGAGGAGAAGCAAGATTTTGGAGTAGATCCATTCATCTATCCAGTACATAATAGTGAGTCTCTACTGTGTGTGTTGGGCTGTGCTCTAAGTCTAGGGTATAACAACAACCAAACAGATCAGACTCTTGCCCTATAAGGCTTACCCTGTGGGGGGAAGACAGGATTAAACTACTCAGGCAACTTATACTGATGCTGAATGAAAGAAAATCAGCATTGGGTGTCAAGGTCTGCACAAGTGTCTCCCCCAGAAGCTCACCTACTGAAGACTTGATCCCCAGCAGGTGGAACCAATCATTGAAGGGTAATAGGATCATGAGGTCTCTGAACTCATTAGCAGGTTGACTCATGGGTGGATTCATAATTTGATGGTATTGGGCAGTGGTAGAAACTTCAGAGGTGGGGCTTGGTTAGAAGTGGGTCTCTGGGAGAAACAGCAGAACCAGCTGACCCTGGGCTAAAACTCTGAAACTATGAACCAGGGTAAATCCTTCCTCCGATTAGGTTGATTTTCTCTCAGTATTTGTCACATTGAGGAAGAACTCCCCTCTCCCTACCACCCTGCCAAGGTAAAAGAGGACGGGGGCGAGCTGCCTTGTGCAATGGGCCAGCAGGGAAGATTCATGGCAAAGATTTCTCTTGAGCAAAGTCAAGGTCCCATGTTGAAGATGAGTCACTGCACGGGCAGACACCCAAGGTAGAGCTGGTACAGGCTCATCCCAGCTTCCATAGACCCATGTTGTTTCTGTAATCTACTGCTGCATAACCCAGCAGCTCAAAGGAGAGACTTGGTGCCCACAGGCTGTTGTTTCTTCCAACTGTAGGTCAACCAAGCTCAGCATCTCACACAGCATAGGGTGAGGAATCACAAGGAGGCCTGAGAGCCACCAGTGCCACAGTCTATGTCTGTGGTGCATGATCCTGAGCAGCTTAACTTTAAACAGACCAGTTATCTGTGCTCCATGTTTCCCATCTGTAAGTGGTTAGACTCAATGCTCTGGGGGCCATTCTCCCACCTGTCTCCCTATAATGAGAAAAATCACACAGAAATGAGCCAGGAAAGCTGGCTGAGAACACACGAAATTTCACTTTGACAAATATAAGGTCCTTCACTTGGGAAATCAATAAAGTTCAGACAGAAGAGAGGTAGCTTAGCAAAATCCTGAGAGCAAGGTTTTCCGTGGTGTGGTGGTTAACCTTAATGGTCAACTTAACTGGGTCTGGAATCAACTAAGAGACACCCCTCTGGACAGATCTGTAAGAGTGTTTACTGGAAGAATTAACTGAGGGAGGAAGACTCATTCCCGAGTAAGGACATAAGGAGGTCTGTATATGAAAGTGTGTCAGTCTTCATCCTTTGCTGGTAAGTACATCTACCCTATTGCTGCTGGTCTAGAAAGGACAGAGTCTCAAAACCAGAACTCCTGAGGGTCACCGAGGTCAGGGACACTGGGGAGACAAATGGCTGTTCTGAGATACAAGCCAGAATTCCAATGTCTATGTGCCTGTCTGGAGTAAGAAAAAACTTCCTCTGCGAGGCCCCCGGGCCACTAGGGCCAGTACGGAAAGTGCAGCACAGCAGGTCTAAGTTCAGCGCAAAGAACTAGCAGAGAACTTTCCCAAAGCCCTTTTCTGCCTCCACCTCTCCAGCCCCTCTCTGGAGCTGCCCTCCAGAGCCCTGTGTGAGAACAAGTCATCACAGAGGCCCCTGAACTGCATACAGAACATTCCTATCTCTGCCCTTTGCCCTGCCCATCCTCTGACCATCAGCCAGGAATGCCCACCCCTCCCAGAGAATGTCATTCCACTCCTGTGTCATGTCTCCATTCAAATGCCCCCCATTGTCCTCCATCTCTCCTTTGAAGTTATAGCAGCCTTTATATAATTTAAGTGTTTAAAAATGTGCTAGTGGCTGTTACAGATGTGTGATTTTGTAGCTTAAAACAAGTGTCATGTTATCTTTATAGATAATGTATAACTTATCTATGATTTTTATCTTTTACAATGACGCTCCTTCTTCCCTCCCATAGCACTGTGAACCTTGTTGGTGATGGTACGGCTCTGGAACTGAAGTCTTATCACATGCCAAGAACTTTGATTCTCACTCCAGTCCTATGATACAGGTTTCATAAGAGAAAGGTTTCAGAGTGAGGAAGTGACTTGCCCAATACCGCACACAGCAGAGGTCTAGCAGGAATTCATATCTGCCCAATGCCAAAGTTTAGAACCATCAACATATACAAAATGATGATATGATTCATGTGCATAGATAATCTATAAGATACAGTTTAATAACACAAATAAGCTACCTAATGTGGATGCATATGTGGTGTGCTGTGTATAAACTATGGCCTTCCGTGTAGCCATCCTCCTTTCTAGCACTGAGTAGCAGGTGCAAAGTGCTCAGAAAACACTAGACGAATGGCTAAATTCCTCTCTGTAACTAGTTATTTCTTTTGTCCCTCCACAGTTGTCCCCTGACCCCCTCTGCTTTGAGCTTCTGCTTAACTACAGAAAATAAACAAGACCAGGCCCAATCAGTCTTTGTGGGGAGAAGATAACTCACAGACCAATTGACAGGGGCTTGTCAAGGCCCTAAGTAGCAGATAGGGTGATGGAGAGAGGTCCCCACCCCCATAGGGGTCCCACATAGGCCGCAGTGTAGTCACCTCTGCCGGTCCAGGCTGTTCCAACTCTCACCAGGAGGGTGGGAGAAGGCCTCTCACCTCTCCCCAGCTGCCAGGGCCCTGACCGCTGTGTGACCCCTGGGTGGGGACCTGTTCTCCCTAGGGCAGGAAGGTTACAGCCCTCTTATCACCAGAAGGCAATAAAGTCATTTCATGGCAATTAGAATCCTAACCAATTTAAGTCATTTACAGCTCCAAACAATTACACAGGCTTCTTATCCCTCAAGAATCCAGAGATGTTGTTTGAAGTGGGTCATAATGGTGACAGGTGGGAATGAACTGGGAGGATCAGGAAGAAAAATGGCAGTCGCAGGCTGGGAAGGAGATTTTTTTCTTTTTCTTATCTGTACTTTTAATTAGCATGAAAAGTAAGCAGTTTACTTATGGCATACTCATGCTTAGTTGTAATGATTGGTCCCTCCACCTGCTCCCCTGCCCCATCCCCATTTATACCATCCTGCCCTAGTATCCTTTACCCTTCCACTTTCATATCTCATGCGTTCTACCACCCTTCCAACCCCCTCCCTTGAAGCCTAGTTACTTTTCTTTCCCTTCTCATGGGCCCTTTTCCAGTTTCCTGAACTCTGCACACTCCCACATAAATGCACACAGATAAAAATTAGAAGCTAGGCTCTGCATGTGAGAAAGAACATGTAATATTTGTCTTTCTGAGCCTGGGTTACCTCAATATCCTGTTTTTCAGCTCCATCCTCCCTCAGCATTCTGCTCCCTCCATCAGATGCAGGCACTCTGGAGTGTATGTAGGTGTTTGATGAAAGGATGCCCAAGTGAAAACAGATGGGAGAGCTATAACCTAGGCCTCCATCCTGGAGAATCAGAGACCCTGTCACATGTCCCAGGTTTCAGGAAGGTCTACAAGACAGAAAGCAGGCTCTGTGGAAGAGCTTAACTCAGTGACACCCCAGGTGCCTCATGATCACTGAGCCTTTCCCTGCACCAGGAGTCCATGATCACACAGCAAAGACAGGGTGGTGTAGCTCTGATTGCCACACTATTGCCTTGGGCTGAGGCTGGCCTGAATGGAATCCAGTTCCAAAGCCCTATGTGATCCTAGAGTGAGGACTTTGCCCAGCAGAGGTCAGCCAGCCATCTGATGTCACCTTTAAAAGATAAAGGGGATGAGGCCCATTTCTGTGTCTTGAGAGAACCCAGAGAGACAGAAAAGAAAGGATAAAGAGAATCTTGTGATAAGTCACAACTGGGGTCCCCGACTGAAGGACAGATGGGGCTCACTTCCACAAGTGACAGGAAAAAACTTTTCCTGCAAGACTCAAAGGGGCACCGTTATTCCTGTGCGAGAGGGTCGACAGACAAGCCTCTGGAGGCAGTGAGCAGATCAAGCCCTCAGAGAGGAATGTCGGCCAGTTAGCAAATGCTGAAGTATGTATGCGTTCAAAGCATGATCTGAGGTAGAGCAATAATGAGGAGCAAGTCAGAAATCTTCTGTCACTGAGAAGCCCATATTCTCATGGGTGAGTAAAACCAGAAGCACCAAGAAAACAAAACAAACACCTCTCTTCAGAGAACGGTGAAAGTTTGAAGCAGGTGATGAGTTAATGTATTTGCTACTTCTCTGCTTGCTGTGAAAACATACAGGTATCTTGGCTCACAGGTTGAGGCAACACAGTCCATCCTGGAAGGCAAGGTGACAGGAATGGAAGGCAGCTGGCCACGCTGTGCCCACAGAAGAAGCAGAGTGTGAACAGGAAATGGGACTGGGCTATAAAACCTCAAAGCCTATGTCCAGTAACTCACTTCCTCCAGTAGGCACCACTTCCTACAGGTTCCACAACCTCCCCAAACAAGGTCATCAGCTGGGAACCAAGTGTGCAAACACATGAGCCTATGTGGACCATGTCAGATTCAAACCACAACAGCTAATGATCAGAGAGGGACGAAGGAATTTAGGGGGACCAGGAAAAGCATCTGTGGAGTCAAGGTCCTTGAGTTGAGGCCTGAGACACATGAGGGAGCTAGCCCTGAAAAGACTGGAGGAGATGTTGACAAAGGCTGACACAGGATGATTGTGACATGTTCAGAGAATGGCCATTTCTTGTCCCAAAATGGCTCCTCTGACAGTAGAATGAGCTCTCAAGAGTCCTTGTCCCTTGACAGTGTCACACACAATTTAGCTCAGCCTTGATTTCCTCATCTGACAACTAGAAGTCAGAGCTTACTTTCAAAGATGCTATATGCACAAGTGAGTACTTCATAAATCCCCCCTCTGACCCCAGGAGGGAAACACTACTGGTGTTCCTAGAGTGCCAATGGGAAGACAGGGACAGAGTCACATGGCATTTCTAATTCCCAATAGATTCTAAGTATGTCACAGCGCTGTGCTTAGATAGACATGTTCTAACAAAGCATTCATTGCCGTCTCTGCTTCCCACTGCCACACTTCAGAGCTCCCCATCCAGAGCACATGCCTGTCCTTGCTGATCCTCAACATGGACCTGCCAAGGGCATCAAGGGCTTGATGGAGGAGCTGTTTTGTATGGTCTAGAGAATGATCTATGATAACCATACTTCCAGTTTTGAATGAGTTTACTAAGTATATGGCAAGCCAGAGTAAAAGAATAAATAGCTGGGCATGGTGGCACATGCCTTTAATCCCAGCACTCAGGAGGCAGAAGTAAGCAGATCTCCATATGTTCAAGGCCAGGCTGGTCCACGTAGTGAGTTCTAAACCAGCTGGGGCTACAGGGAGGCCCAGTCTCAAAAAGACTAAAAAAAGAAAGAATAAATAGTAAGTGATGATAAGTAGATGATTGATGGATGGATAGATAGATGATAAAAAGAGTAAAGATTATCAAAGTAAACACACTATCTTCTTTTTTTTTCTGCCTCTCTCATTGCTTTATAATTCCCGAATAGATAGATAGATAGATAGATAAATAGATGGATGGATGGATGGATGGATGATAGGTAGATGATACTCAAAAATATGATAGATAGATGATAGATAGATAGATAGATGATAGAGAGATAGATAGATAGATGGATGGATGGATGATAGGTAGATGATAGATACTCAAAACATCCATCCAAAATCAACTAGAGAAGCCCCACTGAGGCAGTCATCTGGAGCTACTAATCACAAGCACCCCAGGCAGAGCAAAGGGTCCCCTTAGTTGAGGTTTCAAAGTAAGAAAGCAAGCAAGAGACAGAAATAATATCAAAGTAAGAAAGCAAGCAAGAGACAGAAATAATATCAAATCAGGCACTCACAACATCCAGCAGAAACCAACTAGGAAAGTTGAGGCAGGCAGCTGGAGCTCCTGATTAAACTTTCTCTTCATGGATGAGCTTCCCATGGCTTAACTTCCAGTGTCCCTTCCCACTGCAGACACTTATATCATGGAATAAACAGTAGTCACCTCTGTTTGAAATGGTTTACCTTCCAGCTGATCTTAAGGGCACAATGTTTTTACTCTTGGGCTGTTTTACTATTCTCTTCCCTCACTGTTACAGAGTCAAGGGGTCCTGCCTGTGCCCAGACAAGGGGCCTTGGAGAACACTCTGGGACAAACATGCTTGGGTGGGTGGAGGGGCAACCCCAATTCCAGAGCCAACCTCTCAGTGATTGGAAATAGCACATGACAATTTAGCAATATGACGTACATTATAGGAACCCACGTACCAAGCAGGAAATTGTCAAGTCTGGCAGTCACAGGATTCATGCAGTTAAGGTACACACAATGTGTAGAACTTCGAGGGAACCAGTCTTTGTTTGATTCTTAGTCCTTCCATGTTCATCACATCACTGTCAAGTCTGGGTTCCAATCCCAATTATTCAACTGTGAAAAATTGGACTCAAGGAAAGTGTACTAGCAGGCATGTCCACCCTGCAATCCACAGGCCAACTGTTTCCCAGAATAGCTGTGAATGCAGCCCAACATATTTGCAGATAGTAACAGCATATTGCAATGTTAAAAGCTTTGGACATCCTTACGTAATCACGCATAACAAAGCTTCACACTCCAAATGACTTCCCTTCTGACCCTTTGCCTGGAGAGGGGGGAGGGGTAAGGCCTCTGACCTTTGGAATATTATTTCCTTATACAGACGTTGTATTAGTTGCTGCTTGTTGCTGTGATAAACATCATGAGCAAAATAAACTTGGGGAGGAAAAGGCTTATTTCATCTTACACTTCCAGGTCACAGTCCATCACTGAGAGAAATCAGAGAAAAAAACATGAAGCAGGAGCAGAGGCAGGAAGCTTGGAGGAACACTGCTTCCTGACTTGTTTGCTCCTAGGCTCATACTCAGTTTTCTTATACAGGCCCGGCCCACCTGCATAGAGATGGTGCCACCCGCCCACAGTGGACTGGGCCCTCCTACATCAATTAGCAATCAAGAAAATGCCCCACAGACATGCTCACAGGCCAATCTGGTGATTAAAATTCTTCAGGTGTGGTTCCCTGTTCCTAGGTGTGTCAAGGTGACAACCAGGACTAGCCATCACAAGTCCACCCCTTGTCAACCATAAACATATGACTGTTAAACCATAATCTGTCCAGCCTGGAAAGATGGCTCAGTGGTTAAGAGCATTGACTGCTCTTGCAGAGGACCTGGATTTGATTACCAGAACCCACATGGTGGTTAACAACCATCCATAACTCCAGTTCCAGGGCAATCCAATTCCCTCTTCTGACCTCCTCCGGCACTGCATGGCACGGGTGCACTTACATACATGCAGACAATACTCTAATATACATAGAATAATAAATAAAATGTTTTTTAAGATATTTAAACTTCACAATCATAAGACAGAGGAGCTGAAGGGAATTTTTTATTTATTTATTTTTATTTTATGTACGAATGTTATGGCTGTATGCATGTAAATGCACCCATGTCATGCAGTGCCTGAGCATGACAGAAGAAAGTGTTGGATCCCCTGGAACTAGAGTTATGGATGGTTGTTAGCTCCCATGTGGGTGCTGGAATTGGAACTCAGATCTGCAAGAACAGCCATTTCTTTTAACTGCTGAGCCATCTCTCCAGCCCCTACGTAAAATATTTTTTAAAGCCATAATCTTTCCTGTTAGTTCCCAAGATTTCATACTAATATCACAATATAAAACACAGTACAACTTCAGAAGTCCCACAGTCTACAAAAAAAAAAAAAAAAACCCAATGATTTAAAAGTCCAAGTTCTCTTTAAAACTCCAAAGTCCCTTAACTGTGGGCTCCTGTGAAATCAATTCTTATTCCACAGTTAGAATCAGATGAAACCAAAACCAAAATCCCACAAT
Source organism: Nannospalax galili (assembly GCF_000622305.1). Taxonomy (NCBI): domain Eukaryota; kingdom Metazoa; phylum Chordata; class Mammalia; order Rodentia; family Spalacidae; genus Nannospalax; species Nannospalax galili. The sequence goes on along the minus strand of NW_008346683.1, from coordinate 1,136,393 downwards.
CCCACAGAATGAAAAGCTCAGAGTCAGACATCTGGGACTCACGATATGCTGGTTCCAAAAGGCTTGGGCAGCTCCCCTTCTCCAGCTCTGCCACCTGCAGCACAGACAGCTTGTCTCAGAGGCTCAGGCTGGCTCCACGCCACATCTTCCACTGTCCTTGGTGGTCATCCCACAGTCCTGGCATCTCCACTACCCTGGAGTCTCCACTGTAACTGAGGCTGCACCTTCACCAATGGCTTCCCCTGGCCTCTCTTCAGGGAGACTCCAACCCTGCCACACAGTGCCAGGCCTTAGCTGATCTCCGTGACCCCTCATGCCATCAAAACCAGCACCATGTGGGAGACTCTTACACGTTATTTGCCAAGTTCTTCTTGCACGTCCTCACTAGACCACAGCTTCTGTGTGCTGACCCTGAAGCAATACTTCCCTCATTTCACCTCAGTGATGCTGATCTCTTATTGATCACAGCTGATCTTCAGTCCCGGCTGAGCAGCAACCATTGTCCCAGTTCAGCACAGAGGGTTCACTTTAACAGATTCTTAAATAAATATACCAAAGTCCCCACAGAGTCATTGAGGAATCTCAATGACTACCCTCTGAACTTCACAAGCCAGACCTCCACTGTCTGCCTTTCTTTCAGCATTCCTATCCTCTGTGCTCCCACAGAACAGCCCACTAAAATGTCAGCACTCAATGGCTTTTCCAGCCCCAAACCTCCAAATCCCACACCTTCCTCCCATAGAGAAAGTCCGAGGCAGAAAAACCACATGGTCAAGTTTATCACAGCCATACCCCACTCTCAGTGCCGATTCTGCTGGAGTTCTTTTTGTTGCAATGGTAAACGCTACAACCAAAATAAACTTGGGAAGGAAAGGGTTTATTTCATCTTACTCTTCCAGGCCACAACCCATCATTGAGAGAAGTCAGGGCAAAAGCTCCAACAGGAACCACGGAAGTACACTGCTCACTGTCTTGCTCCCACGCTTGTGCCCAGCTCCCTTTTTATGCAGCCCAGACCCACCTGCTAGGGATAGTGCCAGCCCCAGTGGGCTGAGCTCTCCTACATCAATTAGCATCAAGAAAATGCCCCACAGATGTGCCCACCAGCCAATCTGATAGAGCAAGTCTTCAACTAAGGATTCCTCTTCCCAAGTGTGCCAAGTTAACAACCAAGATTAGCCATCACAAGATGTTTCTTAGGAATGGATTGTAACTTTTGAAAGAAATCCTTTCTTCCTTTCTCTTTGAGACAGGGTCTCCCTGTAGCCCCAGCTGGCCTGGAACTCACTATGTAGGTCAGGCTTGCCTTGATCTCACAGAGATCCCCCTGCCTCAGCCTCCCAAGTGCTAGGACTAAAGGCATGTGCCACCAAACCTGGCCTAATAGCTTTTCTTTTTAATAATAAAAAAAGTAACTCCATTTCCGAGGTACCTCTATTTGTTTTTTGTGTGTATACGTGCATGTGAATGTGTGTATGTGCCTGCCACAGTGCACAGGTGGAGGTCAGAGGACAACCTTTGTGTTAGTTCTCACCTTCCGCCTTGTTTTGAGGCAGGGACCATTCACTGCTTCGTTTGTCATGTTAGCTGGCCCCAGAGCTTCTAGAGACACTGTCTTCACCTCCCATCTCCCTTGGGCACACTGGAATTACAGATACATGTACACTGCATCCAGCTTATATGTGGTTCTGGGATCTGTGGAGCAGATCTACCCAGCTCTTTTGATACCTTTTCATTAACCTTACCGGAAATCAATTTATTTAAGCCATGAACATTTTAAGCCTTTAGATTTGAAGTTTTCCCTATTATATGCCTCTACCTGTGGGCAGGCATGGGTGTGTGTACTCTGCTTTCCACTAGCTACTATGCAGAGCTGGGTTTCCTGAGGCTCACAGCAGTCACACAGTAGCAGTAAGAGACTTGTGACTGTGTCACCACAGCTATTTTCCTCTCTCTCTCTCTCTCTTCAATGGACTCAGACATCTCCAAACATTTTAAATGTTAAGAAAGAAGCCTGTGTACTACAGGGTTACAAATGTTTCAATAGAATTGGACTCCTTAAATACCTTATGTAGACTTCAATAGAACTGGACTCCTTAAATACCTTCTGTATATAAACTGAGCATGGTGGTTCATGCCTTTAATCCTAGCACTTGAGAGACAGAGGCAGAAGGATTAGAAATTCAAGGTCATCCTTGATTACGTGGTGAGTTTGAGGCTAGCCTGGGATACAGAGATCCTATCTCAAAAACAAAGCACAAGAAAACAACCTTCTAGGGACTAGAGAAGTGGCTCGGTGGTTAAGAACCCATACTGCTCCGCAGCACCCATGTCACCCACATGTAACCACTTGTATGTAACTCCAGCTCCAAGGGACCTGACAACCTCTTCTGATCTCCAAAGGCACTCGTCCTTACTCACACAAATCCACACACAGGCACACACATAGAGACACACATAATTTTAAAATAATAAAATTAAAATAAATCATTTTTAAAATCTTCTGTATTTGATTTCCTCAGTTTAAAAAGAATTTTCAGAGAAACGGCTTATAGTTTCACCAAATGACTAAATGATTTTGTGGTTCGGACATGAGCACACCACCCTGCAGGACCTGCACTTTCTCTACCCTGGTTTCCATCATGGGCCCCACAGAAGTCGTCCTCACCTCTCCAAGCTGCCAGTGGGCCCAATTCCTCCTGGCTCTTCCACCCCACCTCCTTCCTGCCTGCATCCTTCCTGCAGAAGGCAGTTAGCATCACGTAAATTTCCAGCACAAATCTTGCCCTGTCAAAGTCCCTCTGCCAACTTTACCTTTCAGGAGCCAGACAAGCACCCCACCCTGCAGCCCACACAAGGAGGTGCCCATAGACTGTGCTCATAAATGGAAACACATACCCAAAACCAACGTCGGGCAGTGTCTGCAGCAGCCTGTCCTCCTGGATTCCAGTTTCATCACATTCAGCTTTGAGGTTGCTGTCCCCACTTCCAGTAACCACCTACTCAGTCCCCATCCCAACACCACTCAAGAGAGCCTCATGCTATTCCACAAACTGTCAGGGTCCACTTGACCCTGCTAGCCATCAACACATCCAGGCAAAGGGCTAGGACCCCCAATCCCTATGACGTGCCCTCAAAACACTTCTTCATGCCCACTTTTGTAAGCTTCACAAACTATCACTTTCCAACCACTCAAAGTTACAGTGCTTACCACAGATTATGCTTTTTTTAGCTGTAATTTTCATCTTGACATAATTGTGTACTCTGTGATTTTAAGAAATAGCACAATAGCCCATGCACCATTTAACCACTTCTCTTTCATAGGACTATCTTACAAAAGTGCTAGACCATCACCAACCAGCCTTGGCAGCAGTGAGACAGTTAACCTCCAAGATGCAGAGGAATGAAGAAATCTATGCACAAGAGTCATTGGGAAAGAGGAGATGTTCAGAGGGGTTTAAAAGACTGCCTGGGGTGGGGGCAGAGATTCCTAACCCCAAGAGACAAGAGAAAGACAGATTAAGAGTGGGGGACTGACTCCCCTGAAATGTGCAGAAGGGGACAATGGCCTGACAACAGGAGCCAAGCTCCAGCAGCTGGAAGAGCAGACTGATGGGAAGGCGGCCAGCGCTAGTGGAGCACTGCTGGGACCCTCCCTGGCATGGGATCCCAGCACCCTCTAACCCTCTATCCTTGGATTCTTTCTTGAATCTTTCCTAATGATGCAATCTAGCCAGGACAAAGTTGTTCCCTTATCTGCCATTTGATCTCCGAGATCTCATTTACAGCCCTAAAGCAAAGTTCACCATGCATATATGAGCCTCAGGAACAAGATGTTCATTCAGATGCTCCCACCGAGCACCTACTGTGCGCCAGTCTCGGGCTTGATGGTAGATACTGCTGCAACAAGACAGAAATGCTGGGGTTGGAGAGATGGCTCAACAGTTAAGAGCACTGGCTGCTCTTGAAGATCTGGGCTTGAGTCCCAGCACCTACATGTCGGCTAACAACCATCCCTAACTCCAGTTCTAGGGGACCCAACACCCTCTTCTGGCCTCTGCAGGCATTGCATGATGCGAGTACACATACACATGCAGACAAAATACTCATACACATAAATAAAACTAACTAAATAAATAAATCTTAAAGACAGAAATCCTAGGCTATATGAGCTTGCTTTCTAGAGTGGAAGTCAAAAAGAAAGCAACTTCCTCATTGGCCCTAGGCATCCTTTATCATGGTGCTGTCTGTCTGAGGTCTGTGTCTGATGGGGGAAGGGCAGGCCTGATGCATCCTGGAGTTCAGGAAATGAGGGAAGAGATTTGGGGCAAAACTAAGCAGTAGTTACAGCTGGGAGCCTACCTGTATGAACCAACTGTCTCCATACACCCATGGGTCACCACCTGTCACAGAAAGCAGAGATAAAAACAAGAACAGAGCTGACTTCACGGTGACAAGAAGCTTCTAAGAGGGTCAGGTTTCACTATGAGGTGCACCACCAACTTCAGAAAATTCCAAGAGGTGAGAACTTTCCTAGACAGATGTTTCTAGAATATGTCCTGTCAACCACAGACCGGCCCTCCCATATCCAAATAGAGGCTTTTTGTAAAATCAAAGCACTGCAGCATTCCATTCTGACCATACCCGATCTCATCTGAAGACCAAGCAAGCTTCTTCAGTTCATCTTCATTTGCAGGACTTTTCAGAGTGTTGGATTTGCTAATACCCACAGTGCTGTGATTTTCTAAGATACCATAGTATCCAATATTTTCTAGTCTTATTTGAAACATTTTTTTCTAGATACCTCTGCCAGGACATAATTAGGTACCTGCCCCCTTTTATATTAACCTTTCTAGCCAGAAAAACCCATAAGCCTTGACAAAAAAAGCTTTTTTTCAAGCTAAAAGGTACAGTCAGTATGATTTTGTGCCCTCTCCCACCAGTGAGTGGTTCCTGGGTCCCTGCTTGAATGCCTGCAGCCATGAGACACTCGTTACCTGCCCAGGCGCTCCACCAGCACTGTTGGGAATGGGATTCTATCCCCGGCCCTTTCTTAAATGAAGCTGAAACTCACCTCCCTCAGCCATGCTTCTATTAATAAGAGCAATAATAATGGCCACCATTATGGACCGCCTCTAGGCGCCAGGCTGTGTGATCTCAGCAAAACCCTCAAGCCTTCAATGAAGTCAGCCTGTGCCTCTGAGAAAGGAGAAGAGAGGGACTCTACCCCCGATGGCCTAACTCAAAGGCCAAGGACTTGGTGTTCATAGTCACTGTACTGTCCTACCCTCCACAACTAGCCCTACTTTCTTGAGCCCTGGAAACACCACCACCCACTGAAGCACTCCCCATGGGTCCAGCTCCGTTCTGAGGCTCAGATACATCTGATCCTCCTCGAAGCCTGCGGGGCAGGGTTGTTCCAGGACCAGGTGAGACACTGTTGGATGGCCTGCCAGAACCGCTCACATCCCAGGTAGCTAATGGGACCTTGGCACCAGGCAGGCTGCGTAGAGTCCACTGTGCCAGGCACCACTCCAACTGCTGCTCTGTCCACAGCCTTGTCCGCACCCCCACCCCACCCCAATGAAGACACCATGTCCACTGTGAGCCTTGACAAGGCTCCACGGTCGGCAGTCCTGGATCCCCAGACTCCTTCTTCCTTTCCTGGTCCTTCTCGGTACCCATACACACACACACTCCGGATTCTGTTCAGAGAGCCATGTCTAAGGCCCCAGTGTAAGAGAGAAGTTGGAACTCGGGACTGAGGAAGAGAATAAAAATCAGGAGGCTGGAGCGATGACTCAGAGGTTAAGAGTGCATATTGCTCTTGTAGAGGACCTAGGTTTGGTTCTCAGTACCCGCATGGCATCTCACAACTGCCTGTAACTCCAGTTCCAGGAGATCTGATGTCCTTTTCTGACCTCTGCAGCTCTTGTACACACATCCATACACTCAGGCACACATACATTCATATAAAATAAATAAATAAATTTTAAAATTATTTATTTTTATTTGTACAAGTGTTTTGATTGCTGTTTGTTTATGGGTATGTGTGGAGTGCTTGCATAGGCTGGAAGAAGGCAACAGAGTCGCCATGTGGGTAATGGGAATTGATCCCGGGTCCTCTGGGAGAACAGTAGCTGCTCTTACCCCCTGAGTCACCTCTCCAGCCTCAAATAACTCTTTTTTAAAATAAAAATAAAACTGAAAGTGCCTTCTGAATGAGGGTTGGCTGGGCTCAAACCCTTGTAGGAATTACTATTCTAGGCCACACAGCAGTTGCTGCCTGACAGGAGATGCTTCAAGACATGGTAACTGAATGATCTCCTTCCTCAGGAGAGGCAGGAGGGTCTGAGAACAGACTCAAAGGCTCACAGCAACACAAAGTGCAGGGGTAAAGGCCAGGCCTGTACAAGTGCACAGCTTTCTCTCTCCACCCCTGCTCTGCCTCTACAGTCCAGAGAAACAGAGCCTCTCCTGCTCTGTCCTGGACCACTTTGTAGAGCTCTCAAGGACATCTCCAAGCCCTCTCCCCCTGGCTGAGGGGATCCTCCCGGGTGTGACCAGTGTGGGAGTGAAGAGGGTTGGAATATCAGAGTCCCAGTGATTGGCCAGCTTTTCTGACCCACAAAAAGGGTCTTGCCAAGGACACTTGATTCTGCCCCTAAAGACTTAAGTGGCCCCAGCTAGGAGACAGGACAGGCACCTTCACTCTTGAGACAGAGCTTCCAGCTGGGTGAAACTGACCTCACTCTGAGCCTCGGGGGCTTCATCTGTAGATGTCCACATTGAATCCTTCATCTTCAGCTGCTGATGCTGTCTCTAGAGGTTCTGGAAACTTAGGAGGTACAGCCTAAGTATGTCACTAGCCTTTGAAGGTGCCCGTTGCCCTCTGATGCCTGGTCCACAGCAATATGAACAGCCCCTGCCATCTATACCCACTGCCACCAGTCAAGCTGCTCTGCCTTCCCTGCTGCAATGGATTGAAACTGTGAGCCCTCCAATATGTTTCTCCTAATACGAAACTAATGCAGGCACCCAAATATTGAGGTAGATGGAACTCAGAGAAATTAAGCAACTGCCTCAGGTCACAGAGGAACTGTACAGACTAGCTCTAGAATCTAGTTCTTTGAACTCTAGAGGCCAAAGCTCCAGCCTCTACCCAACATGTCCTGGACTAACTCCAAGGCTCCTTCAGATCCACCTCATGGGAGGTTAGAGAGCCTGCAAAAGAGAACAAGGACAGAAAAAGAAAACCCCTGAGCTGCTTTGCTTTGATGCTCCAGATAATGAGTTCAGTTCCAGAAAGTGGCATCATCCTCTCCATGAACAGATGGAGATAACCACCCAGAGAAGTGGAGGGGCTTGCCCAAGGTCACAGAGCACTGAGGACCACCAAAACCAGGCCCATGGGACCCCACAAGACAAAGAGCATGATTCTTTATAAATTTTTGTAATTTGGGGGGCTGGAGAGATGGCTAGTAGTTAAGAGCACTGGCTGCTCTTGCAGAAAACCCAGGTTTGATTCCCAGCACCCACATGGCAGCAAACAACTGTCTTAACTCCAGTTCCAGAGGATCGAATGCCCTCTTCTGACCTCCACAGGTATTGCATGACATGGATGCATTTACATACATGCAGTCAATACATTTATACACATAAAATAAAAATAATAAAATACTTAAAAAGAAAATAATAACTAGACATACAGTGTTATTTGTTTTAAAATA
>NW_008346683.1:1105322-1128616 GCF_000622305.1 Nannospalax galili | reverse complement strand
TGTTAGGGTGCATACATAGGAGAGCCATAGCATGCACATGGAAGTCACAGGACCACTTTCTCTCCTTCTACTGTGGGATCCAAAGATCAAACTCTGGTCATCAAGTTTGTGTGGCAAGTGTTTTTACCCACTGAGCCATCTTGACCACCTTCAGATGAGTCTGTAGCTATGCCATGCCTCTCTCTTTATATGCCAAAGAATAAACAGCAGCCAGAAGTCCTTCTGCCCTGATAGCATTGAGATGAGGCCCTTGGCAAGTGCACCCCATTCCAGTGCTCTATTTGGGGGTACCACCTAGGTCCACAGGGGCTCAATAGTCCCCACTGAGCATACTGACAGCCAGCATTTGTGGATTGGTGAAACCTAGGGGGCCGGGCACCTGAAGGTCTCAGCAATGAGAGGGTTATCAGCCACCCAGGAACTGCTGTGGGTCTTGAACTCCTGAACTCCTGGCTCACCTCTGCTTGAACCCAATGAAATGGCCTCTTTGCTGATATGACTTTATAGCCGAGATTGTAAATTCTTCCTTGGTCCCACTTTATGGCTACCAGATAAAAATATCTGCCTGGAGTGGGGCTCTGGAGGAAAGTGCTGCATATAAGGTGGCACTATCACAGCATGGACAAGAGCATCAGGGCCTGCCCAGGGGTCCATGAAGGGCAGGCTGAGCAGACCTTGCAGGGCACAAGCAAAATGTCGTGGAGTCCAAACCCTTCACAGCGTCCACATACACCCATCCAGGCCATCTGATCACTGCAGGCTCAGCTTGACACAGAATTCAGCCAGGTCCTGTGATCATCTTTGTGCCACAAAGGAGGATCTGAGACCCAGAGGGGTGGGTGTCCAGTGCCTTACATGCCGCCTACCTTGGAGCTAGAACACAGGTGTTGAGCAACACCTGCTCCTTCACAATAAACTCTCATGGGAATCCAGGCAGCAGCAGGTCACGCCCTAGTGGAGTTCTGGGGGTTCTGGGAAAGAGAGAATCTATCCACACACACTTAGCAGACTCTCTTAGCACAGAGATTAGGAAACGTCCCATCCCTACCCTCAGGACTCTACTTGACCCTGGACCCCAGGGACCAGTGGATTGGTGGAGAGGGATAATGCAGTCTCTGCAGCCCTACCCCTGTCTCCAAAGTCATGCTTTCTGGGATATAGCTCCTCCTCCATGGATGCAGGGAAAGACAGAGGGCTGAGACTGCCCAGGCTAGCACCCCAGAGGACTCTCAGACTCTGGCCTCTAGGCCTAAGCCCCATTCCTATGCCCAGTTCCATCAGTGCTGGGCATCAATGCTATTTGAACCTATCTGCCCTTGGCCATGATCTTCCACAAAGCATAGGCAAAGGCCACCAAGTGAGAAATAGTCAGGTCCAACAGAAATGAGCACCTCCCTCCATCCCCATGATGACCCACAATGGTCTCTTTGTGTGCTCCCTTCTGCCTTGACTTACATGATTCCTTGGTCAGTGTGGTTGGCTTCATGTCACCTTCCCTCTGCCCAACACTCCAGGAGGGCAAGGATCTCAGAAGGCTCCTGGGACACCCCACCAGGAATAAAGCCATCGTAAGACCAAGGACCATGGTCTGACTCATTGTCCAGTGTGGCTGGACAGAAGTGCCTCCATGTAGAGCTCTTGTAATCTTTCCTTGCAAATCAATAACAGCTTACCTTGGAGCAGCTTTAATTAGTCAAGGCCCGCTGAGTGCTCTGCTGATAAACTGGCCTACTATTCATGCTAAATGCGCTAGGCACTTACCAACTTTATTACTGCTGTTGTTGAGATGAAATCCGCCTTCCTGGGCCGCACAGCTGGGCTCTCTGACAAAGACCTGTTGCTTGAGTCTCATTCCCAGAAAGCTAGGGTAAGGGGCCCTTTGGAGCAACAAGGTTGGCCCTCCCAGACACAAAACCCTAAAACCCTTAACACTACCTACGGAAAGGAGCTTCCTTCCACGGCAGAAAGTAACCCTTACAAAGCCCTCCCCACCTCCACCCCTGCCCCAGGCTTTCTGAGCTCCCAAACGAACCACCAGTATGGAGAGCAAGATAGAAGGTTTATTAAGTGCCTACTATGTGCCAGCAGCAGCACAGTACTCTTACAGCAAGGCTCTGGCCTAGTCTCCAGAAACGCCACATGGATCCTATTTCCTCAGTGAAGGCTCTGCACAGAGCCCAGGTCAACACCCAACACCCCCGCCACCCCAACCCGGTGCTCCAGGGGTAGCTTCAATTTCAATGAGCACCAAAATGTGGGTCTCGACACTGTCTCTCTCCTCGTCATGCTCTGGTGAGTTCTAGGGACTTTCCCCAGCCTAGGTCAAGTTCTTTTCTTCACTTCACTGGCCTTTGTTAGAGGCTCAGGCCCCAGCCTGTTCTGTTTCAACCCGCCATCACCCACTCTGCTCCTTGGGTTCTGACAGGTTAGTGTAGAGGACAAGAAAGGGACACATGGTCTCTCCCAGACGAGGCACCCTGTCTTTGAGCTACATCTCCAGCCTCCATATGACATTTTAAGCTGCATTTTATTTATCTAAAAATAAACTCTAGTAAAAAATGACCCCAGGCAATTACTAAGCACCAGTTTGTCAGCCCCAGATTTCCTGTCTGTGAAATGGGGGACAATACAAGGATCCCCCAAAGCAAAGGAGTGTCTAGGTAAGGAAACGAAATAGTTAAGACAACCACAGAGCAACATCTGACACGTGGTGAGCTGGTTAGTTTTTATTGTCAACTTGACACAACCTCGAGTCACCTGGGAAGAGGAACCTGAACTGAAAAATACCTCCATCAGATTGTGAGAGATCGTCTTGACTGATTGATGTGGGAGGGCCCAGCCCACTGTGGGCAGCACCATCCCTAGGCAGGTGGGCCTGGGTTGTGTAAGAAAGCTAGCTGAACATGAGTAAATTAGAGAACAAGCCAGTAAGTACCTTTCATCCATGATTCCTGCCTCAGTTCCTGCTTGAGTTCCTTCCCTGACTTCCTTCAGAGATGGCCTGTGACCTGGAAGTGTAAACTGAAATAAACCCCTTTCTTCCCCAAGTTACTTTTGGTCACGCTGTTTATTACAGAAGCAGAAAGCAAACTAGAATACATGGTAATTGCTTGCAGTATGCTAGCTATTGCTACTAGCATTAAAAAGGGCTGGCCACTGGGTAGCACCTTTAATAAACCTTCTGCACTGATTTTTCTCACTTGATCCTTCTAACATGCTCTGGGAGGCAGGTACTCCCAGAAGGACCATTTTACAGACGTGAAGATTAGAGTCTAGCTAGTTGCCCAAGGCTACACCGCTAATAAGAGGCTTACCTACCATGCATGAGGCTCTGGGTTCAATCCCTAGTGCTACATAAAACCAGGCACAGTAGTACACACCTGTAATCCCAGCACTTGGAGCATGGAGGCAGGAGGATCAGGAGTTCACAGTCATCCTCAGCTATAGGAGTTCAGGACCATCCTGGGATACATGAGACTTTGTCAGAGAGAAAGAGAAATAGGAGAGAGAGAGAGAGAGAGAGAGAGAGAGAGAGAGAGATTTCTTCCAATAGTAGCATCTTACAAAACCATAGCACAGTATCAAAACTGAGATGTTGCGTTGACACACACAGTCAGGGCCCAGAACAGACACAAAGGTTCTTTCATGTCATACTTTTATACCCACTCATTGTCCCCATCCCTACCCTCCTTAAACATTTGGTACTGGGGAGATGGCTCAGTAAACAAGAATGCTTGCTACACAAGCATAAGGACCTGAATTCAAATCCCAAGTATGGCCTGGAAGCCAAGCACTGCCCACATGTGCCTGTAACTACAGCCCTGAGGGGCAGAAACCAGTGGAGCCCCAGAACTCACCGGCCTGCCAACCCACTCAAAGCTGCAAGCGCAAGCTTCGGGTTCAGACTCTGTCTTGAGGGAGTAAGATGGAGCGTGACAGAGGAAGACATCCAAGGTCCTCATCTGTCTCTGCACACATGTCCACAGACACGGGCATGCACGAATACATGTACACACAAGTGCATATACACGAAAAATAACAACAATAATTTCTAAACATGTTTGGAGGATGTCTTTTGTCCATCCTTTTAGGCAGGTCTGCTGGGGAAGAATCTTCCCAGTCCTTCACCCGGATGAGCCAGGCTTTTCCCCTCATTCCGGAATCATACTACACTGGGCCTAGGAATCTATCTAGGTGGCACTCCCCAGGGAACTCAGGACCCCGTCACTCCTCAGGTCCCAGAGCCTCACAGTCTGCCTTCTCCCTACCTTTCAGAATCACCTGTTTTTTATCTTTATTATCCAGAGTTTTCTGTTGTAGTTAGCAGGAAACGAGGGAAAATCTATCTAGTTCATCTTCCAGGAAGCAGATATCCTACATACACATTTTCGTAAGGAAGAATTTGGATTCCACCTGAGCACCGGAGGCCCAGAGCACATGACATATCCAGTAGCCTGTGCAGCACAGGCCACCTGGTTCACTCCCATGGGTTCCTCTGGGGACGTCCTCCTGCTTTGATGTCCCCATTACCCAGAAGTCCTCAGAGGCCATAGGCCAAAATCTCTCCTTAAGAGAAACAGTTAATAGTCCTGTTGGTCCAGCATAGACCTTGTAGAATGTGGCCAGAGACCACTCAGAGGCCCCACACTCCCATCCCATTAGTGTGTGAGCTAAGCCATTTAAATATGCATGAGACCCAGTTCGAAAAGGCCAGCCTGTGTTCTTTCTTCTCATTCATCCATTATTTATTGAGTGCAGCTAACTGGGGATAACAAACTCATAACTGCCTTTTAAATTGCGCTCTTATTTTGTACAGGTACTTGGCGAAGCATTTTGTATATCGGACACCATTTCAGATCTTATGACTGTCGAAGCTTCTCCAGTAGCAGGGCCACTCCTGCTTTAGCTAGTTTTGTGAACGTGCTACCTGATGGAGTCCCATCTCAGGACCCACTATGAATGTCTCATTTCCTGTCATGGGGCCCAAGGGAGCCCACTCAGCACCCATGCAAACTGGACATGCAGGACACTTGACCAGTGGGGGACAGAAGCTAGTGGGTAGCTGATTCTCTTTCTTTCCTTGAGAAGATGATTCTGAAACCTAATCCAGAAGACATCTAGAAGATACCTTAGGATTGACTAACTAGTCCTCCTAAAGACAGTCAAGTTCTTTATCAGAAAGCTAGCACAGCCTTATGCTGGCTTCTCGTCCTCTCTGTGTTTATTTGAATTGATCCTCACTGTGTTCTGAAGGGACTGTGAAATAGTGTTCCTATGGCTTTAAAAATATGCTTGATGAATTAAGCTGAACTTTGAGCATGTGTGTCTGGAGAGCTTTGTGTCTCATGAGACAGTTTATGCAAGAATGCTTGCTGAGGAGATATCCCTGGAATGCCAGTGCTCCCCTCCTGTTTCTCATGAAACACGTTGACCTCCTAAGTAGACATAGTGTGGAGATAATGTTGCTGTGTTCGTCTTATGTTGCTGAATTGTTATACTCTAGCCATATTATTATTATTATTCAGTGTTCTGTAAACATTTGACTGAGGTTCTCAGGAGTATGAAAAGTCATTTTATTATTGTTCAGCTCTGTAGACATGTGACTGTGGTTCTCACCCATGAAAATAAAAGCAGAGCTGCCAGTGCTCTAGGTATTTGTATGTGAAGAAGCCACATGGGTCCCCGGGTTATTTACTCAGTTCCATGATAATCCAATGAGCTGGGCCCTCCTCCACATCAACCAACAATCAAGACAATTCCTTACAGACATGGCCACAGGCCAATCCGAGGGAAGTAATTTTCCCATTGAGGTTCCCTCTTCCCACGTAACCCTAGGTTGTGTCAAATTGGTGACTAAAGCTAACTACAAGGCTTCGCCTCCCTGAGGTGACACTGTCAAATAAACTACCCACAAATAAGCTTTCGGGGGAGCCCAGACTAGGACTTTGGATATTAGAAGTATCCCTACAAAGCAACCCTGAAGGCTAACGTTTCAGAACTATAAACACCCCTACACATCAACAGCAATCCTATGGCTGACCAGGATAAGGTACAGATGGACAGTGGGATTCTGAATTAAGATGGTAGCCTCGGACCAACCTGGGGTAATAGCAATTATGGGTACTGTGGAGTGGGCTGGCTTTTCTTAGCTACTTGAGAAACCTTGAAAGTAACAAATGGCATGCCCAGAGTAGCCATTTAACAGTCCACAGCAGACGTATGCACCACCTGTGGTTGATTTAAGGGCACTGGAAAGCGTCTCATTGTCAGAGCTCAGGTGGATAAGCTCTGTGGGCAACAGCAGACTTTGACCCTGAGTCTGCTTTAAGGGAAACCCAGACTTAGGTACCAACATCTAATTTCATATCACTGAAGCCCACTAAGGCCACGCAGTTTATTGTTTCTGACAGGTGCATAAAGTCATTCGAGAGAGACCCAAGGACATGCCTCTGGACATGTTCTAGCCTTTCTCTCCACAGGATTTTGCAAGACCAGGAAAGTTACAAGGTCCTCTGTCCTATGTATCAGATCCCTTTGTGGTTTTTAGTTCCGCCACTCACTGACAGACTTGTCACCTGTCATAAGTTCAGAATCCATTATTATTATCAATAGTGGTGATGGGTAATTAAACAACAAATGCACTAATCTCATTAAGCCAGTTTTTAAATTAATTTATTTTAATTCATGTAATTAGTTAATATGATAATGTTCTCTTTCATCCAAAGACAGCCTGCAGGCTCTCCAAGCTCGGTGTGTTATTATTAATGGATTTTTACACATTGAGAAGGAGGGAGTGTGGGGAGTCACACAGTTGCCTACTGCAGGTCACTTGGAACATGGGAAGCCCCTACCCCTTGTCTGCTGATCTATGCTCCCACCCTCAGACACAAACTATGTCTGGTTTTCTTGTCTTTGACCTTGCTGGTCTGGAACTGGAAAGCCCTACCGCCCCCATCCTCCCTAGGTAGCCATGCCACCCATCTTTCCAGACTTAGGAGTCACCTCCTACAGGAAGTACCACCCCAACCCCCAATCTCTCTGAGTCAGGCTAAATGGCTCTCTTGAGGTACCTGATGTAGTACATGTCACACAAGTAAAGGTTCTCTTGACTAACATTGGACTGGAGAGATGGTTCAGTAGATAAAGTGTTTACAGTACAGGCGTGAGGACCCGAATTGGCATCTCCAAATCCCACGCAAAGATGGAACAGTAGCAAGCATCTGTAATCTCAGTGCCTCTGAGAGGTAGAGATAAGAAAATTCCAGGAGCCCATGGGTCAACTAGCCTGACATGCACAGCTGCAAAACTACAGCAGAGACTCTAGCAAACAAAGTGGAGGCAAGGACCAGCACTCAAGGTTGTCCTCTGACCTCCACACATGCATCGTGGCATGCCTGTGCCAGTGTTCCCACACATAAATGCAGAGAGGGGGAGAGAGAGATTTTTAAAATAAAAATAAAACAAGATTACAGCGCCTAGGAATGACATCTGAGATTCTCTGGTCTGCACACATGTACACATATGCACACACACACACACACACGCACACGTCCACACACACACACAGGCTCACGAACATGCACAACCAAAAAGTATAATGCAAATTCTTTGAGAAAAAAGTCACAGTTGCAACAACAGCTTCAACATCCATAAACACGGCAATGACCATCATGCATCCACCTGTGCATCAAGTATTTGCCCACACGTGTTATAAACACACACCGATTTTGAATCCTCACCCCATCCTGCAACAGTGGAATTGTTTCCCATTTTCTTGGTGGACGAAAATAAAAGTTAGAGCAGTCAGGGACCTTGCCCTGAGCCACCAATCAAGACTAGGATTCAGCCTTGCATTGGGGTGGTTCTGAAGTCTGCACAGGTACATCAGAAGTTCCGCTAACCTTTGACCCTCCTCAAGTCCCCAACACCAGGCCAGCTCACTAAGCATTCTACAATGAATGCATGCCCCCGAGTGCTCCTATAACAAATTCATGTGGTAAGAGAAACAAAAAGGCCTGGTTGGCTGGAAGGGAACCATCAATGATGGGTCTGGAGGAATTCTATTTTATTGGCCCTTCGAGGTAAAGTTTAAGGACATCGAATTATTGTTGATGGGATAGCATTGAATTCTAAGTCTTAAAACCACAAACAAACAAAAATAATAATTCCATTAGTTGCTGAAAATGGTAATCACCCTGTTGAATATGAGTTTTATTGCTATGGTAACTGTAAAGCCCAGAGCTAATAAATAAAGAAGGCCTGCCTGGGGGGGGGGTGCATTTTGTTGCTAATCCTCCTAAAAAAATACTGTCATTCTATTAGTTGTTAAAAATTGGAATAACACCCTTGACAATAATTTTTATTTCTCTACCTGTAAAACATAAGGGTAAGAAATATTTTTGTCAACTGGAAAGTGGTTTTAATAACTCAGCTGCTTGGAGATGCCTGAGGCCAGGATCTGTGTGAGCAACATCTCACCTGGGAGGGCAACGGCTGAAACAGGGCACTGAAAGCTGCTTCGATGAGATCTGTTCTCTGCTCCATTTCTAGTGTTCTCCAGGCAAAGGAAACCTGCCCACAGGAACAAGTTGACAGCAGCCTTACCTGTGTCTTATGACCGAGACCGTAGACTCATTCTACTTATTTTTATTTGTGTGTGTATATGTAGGGGTGTGTGTGTGTGTGTGTGTGTGTGTGTGTGTGGCATGTGTATGTGTGGTGGTTTAAATAAAAGGGAAAGAAGGAGCCTGAGAGAGAACATTATTAGGAGGTTATGGAACATTTAAGAAATGTGCCTAACAGGAGCTCTTCAGATCATTTGCGGTGCACCCTTGAAGGGGATTGTGGGAACACGGTCTTTTCTGATCTCTTTCCCAGCCAGGAATCGAATGATTTGGCTCCACCATGCGCTCCTGCCATGATGTATCTAACACCTCACCACAGGCCAAAAGCACGGATGCAACTTTGAAACCATGAGCCAGTACAAACCTTTCCTCTTCCCAAGCTGCTCATTGCAGGCGTCTGTAACCAAACAACTGACCTGTGTTCTGAGTATGAAGGGATTTAATACAGGAAAGCAGAGGTTTACATAATTGCTGGAAAGTGGAGGTTATGAAGGCAGAGAAACTATCCCCTGGTGAGCTAAGCCTGCAGTATCAAAGAGGGAGGTTTCCAAGAGCTCCCCCAGAGACTACTAAGAAGTTCCATGAGCCACCTCAGCCTGCAAGCCTAGTAGAAGCGTCAATACATCAACAGGAAGCTCCTGGAAGCAGGGCTGAGTAAATATCTCCGTCAGTAAAGTGATTGCCTGAGTTCAACTCCCAGCACCCACTTGAAAAGCCAGGTGTGGTGGCATGGGCTTGTAATCCCAAAACTGGGGGGTGGAGACAGGCAGTTCCCTGGGGCTCATTGGCCCACCAACTGTGCCTACTGGGCTAGCTCTAGGCCAGTGAGAGATTCTGTCTCAAACAAGGTAGATGACTACTGAGGAACAACATTTGAGGCTGTCCTCTGCTTCCACACACGTGTACACACATGCCTGCACACACACAGGAGAGGGAGAGAAACGGGGTGGGGGGCTCCCAGAAGCTGTTTCCAGCCTCCACCTTTGCATATATGGAAGCTGCAATGTTTCACAGAGCAATAGCTCTCTCTCTCCACCACGGTTCTTAGTTCTCATCAATACTAAACCAGACCATCCTGAGGAAGGGGTCCTAGAAAGACTTCCCACAGGAAATGGCATTAACTTGAGAAACCAAGGACAAATAAGACCTGGCCAGGTAAAGAGGATGAGGAGGGACTGTGAGGGGAGAAGAGAAAGAGAAAGAACCAAGGCAGTGGTTCTTGTACATGCAAAGTACAGCTTCCGTCTCAACGAGAGGGGGAGGTTCCCTCCCAGAACCTCGTTGCAGCGCCTCCCACTGGTGGCTGGAGGGAAGTAAAGATGGCACAGAGGCTTCTCAAGAGCAGTGATGGCCTTTACTCCACCAGCTACTGCCAAGTGTTAACCAGCAGCAGTCTACCCCTCAAAGCTTATTGTTAGTGAAAAACCAGCCACAAATGTAGCGCCTCAGAGTGAGCAGAACAGTGACTCCCGATTCACAGCTTCTGTTCTTCCCTTGATTGATTTTTGACAGTCCTGTCAATTAATGACAACTGCACAAGTTCTCCTCCTTGGAGTCCTGCGGCCTCCATGACTCTTCTCCTCTGTGTTGCACAAATATCCTCCCACATAATCTGGAGCTTGATTCCAAAACTCTTCAGCAGACAAGAAACAGGACCAGATGTTTTGGGGGGTTGTGAGGAGGAGGGACAAGGGGACCACAAGCTTGGGAGTTTTGATTGTGGTATGCTGGAGACATCTAAACAAGGAAAAGTGGTGGGGTCGAGATGAAAACACAGTAAAGAGTTGTGAGGCGCAGGTGAGAGCTGGAGGCATGGCTGTGTGTTGGGGGACCCTGCTGCTAAGGTTGTAGTCCTCCATGTCTGGATAGCTCTAAGGGGCTGGGCGCTATATGGAAGGACTCCCTTTCTCGGCAGGGGCCTCCTGCTCTCTGCCTGACTTACCTAGAAAGTGCCACCAAGCACGGATGCCTGACCTTATTTGGAACATGAGCTTTGGCATAGTTACCGGCAATAAAACTGCCCCCAGGTTTTTTCCATATGATAATTAGGCCTTGCCCTATAGTCGGATGATAGGATCCCCCTACCACATGTAAATAAAGCACACTATGAGCACCTATCAGCTGAAGCTTTGGCTGCTGCCTCCACCCTATATTTTCCCTGACCCCCACTGAATAAACGGAGCTGTATCACTGAATCTGCTTCCCTGTAAGGGCTTTCTTCCTTCAGTGCTCACTGGCTGTCCTGACCCCATTTGTCTTCCCTGACCCCCACTGAATAAACGGAGCTGTATCACTGAATCTGCTTCCCCGTAAGGGCTTTCTTCCTTCAGTGCTCACTGGCTGTCCTGACCCCATTTGTGGCTTCTGCTCCCTTTGCCCTCATGGATCGGTGGCCAACGGCCTTCAAGGGGAGGGAGAGACCCACAGCTGTGGTGAAGATGAAGATGGGTCAGGGTGGAACGTTGAGAAACACCACCATTCAGTGCCAATAAAGACTGTTCAACGTCAGCAGTGGCAGGGCACAAGCTAGAGAGTCCATACTACCATCCACAGCAGCCCAGAGACTCCATTTCCGAGCCCTCCAATCAGGTGAAGCTCAATCCTTGACTTTAATTGAGCTTTTGTGTATTTCCTACAGAACATCTCAATCAATCTTAATCATCTTTATTCCCCCTTCCCCACTGGCACCCTGCCATAGGCCCCCACTGGAATTCATACATTCTGTCGTTTGTGTTACAGCCTTTTCTTTATCACAGAAAAGAATTTCATAAGAATTGAGTATGAAGCACACTTGGCGTTTATTAAAATGTTTTCTAAAATATTTTATTTATTATTTTTATGTGTATGAATGTATTGCCTGCATGTATGTAAGTGTACCCGTGCCATGCAGTGCCCACAGAGGTCAGAAGAAGGTGTCAAATTCCTTAGAACTAGAGTTCCAGATGGTTGTTAGCCACCATGTGGGTGCTGGGAATGGAACCCGGTCCTCTGCAAGAGTGGTCAGTGCTCTTCTAAGGCAGCTCTCCAGCCCCCTAAAAGGTTTTTTAATGGACTAATGGAGAGGTGTGTGGGTATAGTGTCTCAAAAGAGTCAAACTTCATTGTCCTATTCTTATATTTTTTTAACATTTTATTTATTATTTTTATTTTATGTGTATGGTGTATTGCCTGCGTGTAGGTAGGTGCACCCGTGTCGTGCAATGCCTGCAGAGGACACAAGAGGATCCCCTGGAACTGGAGTTACGGACAGTTGTTAGCTTCCACATGGGTGCTGGGATTCAAACCCGGGTCTTCTACAAGAACAGTGTTCTTAACCACTGAGCCATCTCTCCAGCCCCTTATTTATTATTTTTATTTTATGTGTATGAGTGTATTGCCTGTATATAGGTAAGTGCACCTGTGTCATGCAGTGCCCATGGAGGTCAGAAGAGGGCGTAGGAGCCCCTGGAACTGGAGTAACAGACAGTTGTTAGCTGCCATGTGGGTGCACCCGAACCCAGGTCTTCTGCAAGAGCAGCGGTGTTCTTAACCACTGAGCCGTCTCTCCAGCCCCAAATTTCATTGTCTTGACAAGAACCACAGAGGACTGACAGAGGATTTTGCTGGGTTTTGACATTATCTTTAAAGGGTTGTTAAGGAATTTAAATGAGATCACAAGGTGGTTCCAGAGGTATACCAGCCAGGATTATAGCTGATAAGATGATTGGACTTGTAAGGAAGGTTAGGCCCTTTTCACTGCCAACTAAAATTGACAGTATTGTTTGTGAGATTCTTAGATAATATCTGAGGAGGGAACCAGGACTTAAGCCCAGTTCGTTGCTGTTTTAGCATGCTTATTGATAATATCTCTACATAAAAAGAATTCCCGTCTCTGTCAGCAACCTCTATAGCACATGTTCCTTGTGCTGGAATTCTTCATTCTCAGCTGGTGAGAGGTTTCAACCAGAGTCTGGAGTGAGGGGCTTTTCTATCTCATATCCCCTTAATTTTTCATCCTTCTAACCTACCTCATTCAACACGTGAAGGGACAGAGGACAAATGTCCAGAGAGTGAGGAGAACAGTCAGGACACCATATTAAATGAGGCAGTTGAGAAGGCTGCTAGCAGGAGAAAATTTGGGGAAGTGTCTGTGGATTTAACAACCTGGAGAACGTTGATGGTCATAGTGAGAGATGTTTGCAGAAGAGTGACAAGAATCCCAGTAGGAGTGGGATGAAGAAGACCAGACAGGGTGGGGAGTGGCCCAGGAAATACAAGGCACTTTTAAAAGCATATGCTTGGGGGGCTGGAGCAATGACTCAGCGGTTAAGAACACTGGTTCTTCTTGCAGGAGACCTGGGTTTGAATCCTAGCACCCACATGGCAGCTAACAACTGTCCGTAACTCCAGTCCCAAGGGATCCGTGGGCATTGCACAACATGGGTACACTTACCTACAAGCAGGCAATACACTCATACACATAAAATAAAAATAATAAAGTTTTCGAAAAAGTTAAAAAAAAAAAAGCATATGCTTGGGGAGGGAAGAGACATGGAACAGCTAGAGGAGACTGTGGGGTCAAGGCCACTGTGCTGCTGGGGTCTGAGTTTTCTCATTTGAAAGATCCAAGAGAGGGTCTGGAGAGCTGGTTCAGTGGTTAAGAGCACTGGCTGCTCTTTCAGAGAACCGGGATTCAGTTCCCAGCACCCACTGTCCATAGCTCCAGTTCCAAGGTATCTGACACCCTCTTCTGACTTCCATGAGCACTGTACAACAAAGATGCATCTACCTACATGCAGGCAATACACTCACACACATAAAATAAAAATAATAAATAACAAATATTTTTAAATTTTTTACTGAATTTTTGTGTATTTTATACAGAACATCTCAATCTTAATCATTTTTATTCCCCCTCCCCCACTGGCACCCTGCCATAGGCCCCCACTGGAATTCATACATTCTGCCATTTGTGTTACGGCCTATTGTATCAAGTTAGTGTCCCCAGATGATCCCCAGTGTTGGAACTTTTATAAAAGCCCACTCAATGGGAGGAAACTCAAGTGGGGTACTGTAAACATAGCCAAATACACATGGCTGGAGAGGTTATAGATCTTAGTGACAATCCCAAGACTGTCACACCCCTAGACTAATGTAATTTCTTACTCTGTGAAAAAAAAATTTTTTTAAAGATCCAAGAAAGTGAAATGCAGGCAAGAGAGGTAGGAGACTAAAGCAAGAGCCAGGGCTAATCTAGGGTAAGTGGGATGCCAGGGAGCACAGGTTTGAATGTGCCCCCCAAAGTTTGAATATTGGAAACCCAAACCTCAAAACTAGAATGTAAAGAGAGGTGACAAAGTCAGGAGGGATCCCCACTCCCCCAATGGAGCAGCTTTATCTGGCAGGTAGGCCAGTCATCAAGAGAGTGTATTAGGGGCTAGAGAAATGGTTCCGTGGTTAAGAGGGCTGGCTGCTCTTGCAGAGGACCCTGGTTGTGTTTCCAGAACCCACATGGCAGTTAACAACTGTCCATAACTCCAGTTCCAAGGGATCCAACGCCCTCTTCTGGTATGTGGTGCACTTACATGCAAGAAAAACACTAATAAACATAAAATAAAAATAAAATATTTTTTAAAAGAGTGGGCTAGGCATCGGGAGAGTCGGGTAGCTTTCATGAGAGTCCGTCTGGTGTGAAATGAGATTTCCCCCTTTGGTTTTCTTGCTCCCTTACACTGTCTTGACATTTTTCCTTCCCCTACAGACAACACAGCACAATCATCTTCAACAGATGTGGCCCCTTGCTCTTGGGCTTCCCAGGCTCCAGAACAGGACAAAATTAATTTCCTCATCAATTACAGTTCTGTCATTGCAACATGAGGCAAAACCAGCATTCCTTCCTTTAATGTCTTTGGCTGGTGCTGAGGGTGCCTCCTTCCTTTGCCCCTTAGGAGCTCTGTTGGCTTCAACATGGCTAAAGCCTAAAACTGAAGGCCTTGGGGTCCTTGAACAAAAGGGTGCTTCTGAACCCTGCCCTTTCCCACAGAAAAGCCCAACCGGGAAGCTGTAGTCAACAGACCTGAGACAACATCAGAGACTGTCCTTCCTGTGGCTTTCCAGACTTCTCAATTGGGAAACCCCAAACATACATAAAAAAACAGGTGCTCCGACAGAAGCCGGGGACCTTGAGGTCACTTAGTGTCACTGTAACACCTTAGTCCATGAAAATCTTAAAGTTCCTCAAGTCACAATTCAAACCTCAGGTCTAGTTCAGGATTCACACATATTCCCTTGAGAATTCATAAAATCCACCTTTCAGTAGGCCTCTGGGCCAGCAGAAGCTCTTGTACCTGTGGATCTGCCCAGCAACATGGCTAGACTTTGCTCTCAACTAACCTGACACATTTGAATTAAATATAATCTCTGCCTTGCCTTGTTCCACAAAGGTCTGGAGGGAATGTTCCAGGATGTATGTGAAACACCAACGTAAACTATCTAAGGATATAAGCAAGTAGATAATCAAATTGTCTGGGGATATGGCCCAGGGATGGGCCATTTGCCTAGCATAGGCAAGGTGCTTGGTTCAAATCCCCAGCAATACAAGATAATAAATTTAGCAAAGAGGAATGAAGACTAGAGACTTTAGGCCTGGCTTTGAAAGGTAAAGCTCAGCCACTGGCCACAAAGACATCACTTGACAAAGACAAACACATCGTTTGACTCTGAACTTCCTAAAGGAGAAAAAAAGAAACACCTTGCACATTGAGGGCCAGATCACCAAGATCCAGCAGCCTGTTCGCAACAATACCATCAAGATCTAAGCTGAGCAGGGGAGAGAGTTCAGTCAGTGAAGTGTTTGTCTCACACGTAGGAGGAACTGAATTCAGTCCCCAGAACCTTTGGCAGAAAAGCCAGGCATGGTGGCATGTGCTTGTAATCTCAGCACAAGAGGCAAAGAGACAGATGGATCCCTGGGACTCACTGGCCAGCCAGCCTAGACTACTTGAAGAGTTCCAGGCCAGTGAGAGACCCTGTCTCAAAAACAAGATTCACTGTGCCTTAAAGGTGACATCTGAGGTTGTCCTCCTATATGCACACAAACTTACATGTGCACTTTCACATAAAAGAACGCACACAGATTTAAGTTACAGTGGCTAGAAGGGAATTTGGTGTGCAGACTCTTCATCGAGTCCTGACACTCTGACCCAGGAGAAGTAAACAGGTCCAGACCGCTCTTGCTCGGAAGCTTCCAGATGTCCCAAGAGCCAGTAGTACCTACCAACATGAGACACAGATGTCAAGAGCATCGAGCACAGCTCAGCACAGTGGTCCTGGTGTGCTGAGAGCCTGGGGTCTGTACAGGACAGAAGCACCCTGCCACTTTCAAAGTTCCCCATAATTGCCTTGTTCTGATCACAGGAACTCACTTGGAAGCCCGGGACCTGAATTTGTTCCCCAAATCCACTCTCTCCCATGAAGCTAATAGTTTCCACTTCATGTTATTTATTTATTTCTTTATTACATGTCCACAATGTCATTCACTAAGCCTCAGACAACCTTATGGGGAAGGTAGAAATAGATGATCATTGACATTTCACAGATAGGAGCTTAGGAAGGCAAGTAGCTACTCGGGGATAGACAACTAGGCAGCCCCATAGTGAGATTCCCACAGATCCAGAAGCCAGCCTGGGGCCCTGTGCTCGTTTTTCAGGGAATCTGCTGAGCTGAACAGTAAGGCTGAGGATCTGATCGCAACAAGTCCCTCTCCCTCCCCAGGCAGACATCCTCCAGCCTGTGTGGGAGCCAAGAGGGCAGCCTGCTGTCTTAAGATCATGGAAACAGAATGTATCAGGGTCCTCATGCAAAATTCAAGCAGCCTTCCAGGCTGGGCAGGTGCCTGAGGAGGCTAAGACAGGGAGGGGCCAACACCATGGTGCTGCTCTTGGTGATTCCTATGGGCCCCACTGCAGCTCCCACAGAGCCCAGGGAGGCCAGCATCCCACCAGCCCCAACCTTCTGGGCCAACAAAAACTGTGGAGTAAAAGCCTTGGCAGGCAGGCCCCTGCGCAACACCAGGGAGAGTGTGAAAAGACCATAAAACCATCAGAGCCCAAGTTGTCCTGCCTGTTACAGGGTGGAGGTGGCCTGCAGCTGTCAGGGAGATAGGCTGCCCCAATAAACCCAGGTCACCAGCAGGGCATGGGGTGAAAAGGTAAAGGGAGGAGGCACCTGCCTTCACCTAAAGATGTCTGTGGCTGGAATTCTGACCCACATGGGGGGATAGGGCACAGGACCCCACCCCCAACCAGGGGCCCTGGGACTTGCTTTCCTTCCAGCCTTGGGGCTCATCCCAGACCCAGGGAAGGTGGCTGGGAAATGGGCACTGTAGGTCAGCCCACTTCCCCCAAGGCTGGCATAAACAGTAAACAGGGACCCACTTGTCAACTGTGAATCCATGCACAGGGCCCTGAACTCCCCACCTCCAACTAGAGTACACAGTGGTCAGACTTTGAGCACCTCACTTACCAGCAGCTCCCAGCATGGAGTCTCTAGGAGGCAAATGGGCCCAACACAGAGTGTTTGAACACAGTGCCATCAAGAGGGAACAGATGAAGGGGACACCATTCCATGTGCCCTGGGGAACGACACCCATTCCCCCAATGTTGTCTTTCACTGGGTCCCAAACCCTGGCGGTGGCTCTTGTCAGACCTCCTGCAAGGTGAATGGAGAAAGCACTTGAGCAGCTGCAGAGGGTGAGGGGGAACAAACTAAACTCTCACCCATCAGAAAAGGAACATCACACCCCTCTGACTGTTCCTGGGTATTGCTCTCTCCTAGGTAAGCTCCAGGGTGTGGACAAGTAAACTGGGGGCATGACACAGCCCTGATACCCATAAGCTGGCAGCTCCCCTTTGTGACCCAAGATGTGTGCCTGGCTGTTGCTGCCACCTTCTAGGGGTCAGCTTCCTCAGCGACAGACAAGAGTCTACGATTCAGTCGCCCCCTGATTCTGTGGTTCTCATCCAACCCCTCCCCAAAGGGAAGGATTATCTGTGAGGAGCAGTAGAGGGGATGACTCTGCTCAGCAGGAAGCAGCATGGGGTTTCTGGAAGAGCACAGGATTAGAAAACCAGCCTGGGCAAGACCACGGTGTGTTTGTTCAGGTTGTGCACGGCACAGTGGAGCTCAGCTGGGGCCAGGGCTGGAATATGTCAAGCTATGTGCCCTGCTTCAGGAGGGAATCTTTCTGAAACATGCTGATACTCCTACTAACATGCATTTGTGTCCCATGAGCAGTGACAAACTCAGGGTCAAGCCCCAAATGGAGCTTATCATTGTTTTCTGGCAGAAGTGAGTGATGGGTTCATCTCCAGGACTGAGCACAGACCTGACCCATACCAAGTACCCAGAGACTTTCCTCCCACCTCCCCCTGCCCGGTGTTCACTAACAAGCATGGCTGTCTATCACCCAGGAATTCTTCTCTTCAAGACCGTGCACATGTGGGAACCTCCCCTCACTGGGGAGGCTTCCAAACCCCAGTGGTATTGTCCCAGTATTCCAGTTCACCCTAGCATGTGTCCCCTGGGCAGGATTTGTGACCTCCATCTAGAAGGGGAAAGTGGGTAAGTCTGGGTGAAGATGTCACGTGATAATTGCACAAGGGGGGGTTCCTTTTTTAATGTGAATTCAAGTGCTTTCAACAGAGCCCTGTCTAATAGTTTCCACATCATCCTCTCCCCTTAGTTGTTCCACACCCCACTTGAGAAACAATGTGACTGAAGGGTGGACATGGGTCACAAATGCTCTGCTAACGCCATTTACCATCAGGGATTCATTAAGGCCTCGTCGAATGCTATCCAATCATCTTGCTCTCTTGAACTCTTTTGCTGTAGGCTTCCCATGGGCCTGAGAACAGGGCTAATAGCTTTCTAGGTGACACAAGCACCCACAGTTAGGACTAGAAGTACTGAAAGGTGACAGGGAGTCGGGGGTACAAAGTAGTACTGTACTTTATTATACTCTTCTGGAATATTCTGAACCAGTCTTTTGGTTGGCTGGTTGATTGGTTGGTTGACTGGTCTGTCGTTTCACTGTCAGTTGATTGAGACAGGGTCTCATTCTGTGGCCCAAGCTGTGCTGGAACTGACCACATAGTTCAGACTAGCTTCAAACTCATGGCAATCCTCCTGCCTCAGCCTCCCAGGTGCTAGCTTTACAGGTATAAGCCACCACACCCGGTTAAGCTCATCATTCTTTTGTCATTTTATTTTGAGCTAGTCATTTTTGAGCACGTCTTCAGAATGTCATCATCACAGTACTTCTGTCCCTTAGAATCTAGAGAATAGGGGTCATTCTAGAAAAGCCTGAAACCGCTTTGTCTCCAACTTGAGTGGCTCTCCATCATTCCCAAGAATAATCCATGCGTTTAACTGACCATTTGCTACATATTGTGGGATGCAGAGATGGCAGACACGGTTCACCCTGGTGAGAAGCTCAGTTTCTGCTTGGGAGTGCTGGGTGTAGACACGGTGGAAGCCAGTAAGTGAGAATTAAACGGAATAATAACTACAGCCATCAACCAGGCTGCAAGTGGCATGAAGCAGGGAGCCTACGGGCTTTTGAATTGAGTAAATACTCAGGCTATTAGTTTAGAGTTCAAGTATGAAACCCAGGAGCTAAGGAGCTGTGTCAGTTCATAAAATGCTTGCCTTGAAAGCATGACAACCTGCATTGGATCCCCAGAACCTATGTGCAAAAGCCAGGTATGCCTATAATCCCAGATCGGGAAGGCAGAGACAGGAGGATCCTTGTGGCGTGGCTTGCTGGCCAGCCAGTCTAGTTAAATTGGCGAGCTCCAGATTGAGTGAGAGGCCTTGTCTCAAAGCTAAAGTGAAACGCTGGGTATGGTGACACACACCTGTAATCCCAGCACTCAGGAGGCAGAGGCAGGTGGATCTCTATGAGATCAAGGCCAGCCTTGAGGCTACAGGGAGACCTTGTCTCAAAAAAAAAACAAAAAATGAATAAATAAGCTGGAGAGTGATTGAAAAAGATGCCCAACATGGGCCCCTACGGCACACACACAATACATGTGCGCACACACAACAAGCATGAGACCCAGAAAAGGAAGATTAGGCACTGATGGTGAGGTTAGTGGGACCCCCAGTGACAGTGGGAGCCAGCGGCAGTCAGCCCCGGAGGTTGCAGAGGCTGCTCCTGTCCTCCCAGACTCACCGCATCCGCCACTCTCACAAGCAACCAACTTTGCGCAGATGTGTTCTTCGGAAAGCTGCTCTCAATGGGTGCCCCAAGACTCCCCAAGAGCTCAGAGCTGTCGCACCTGCTGCCACCAGCATCCTATGCTACAAAGAACTCAAAGTTTCACTGTTGTATTCAAGCTGTTGACGCTTTATCTACCCATTTGAATTTTTACTCCTGTGTAAGAAAAAGTCCTCCTCTCTTGCTCACCCTCCCCTGTGCACCCACGTCCTTCTTGGAAGGGGCAGAAGAAACAACTGTTCCACCAGCAGCAAACACAGGGCTCTTGAGTCCATGTTTGGGCTCTCCTTGTTGTCCTGGAGTTTCTTTTCCATGGTTCCTGATCTAGTTCACTCCTTCTGGGACAGCCTCAGCCTGGCACTGCAGAGCGCAGTAAGACGCTGGCAAGGGGCCAGTGACTTCTGTGCATGTTGGCTCTCTGCTGCGTGACTTCGAGTGGACATCGAACCTCTCCAGGCTTTGTTTTTCCATTTGGTGTTCATCTGTCACAATCCAACTCCAGTGGGAAGGATAACGTGGCATCTACCCTCCCCATGACTGACCTGGGCGACTTGGAGAAGGACACTAACTAGCGGATTCCAAGTAGAAATGTTGGACAGTCTGATGCTCAGGAGTGAAAAACAGAGCTGGAAAGGCAAGTTCAGAGCTATGGGCAAACTGAAGGGAATGCATGAGGGGAGGACACGGAGAGGGGGTGTGATCTTTCCTAAAAGATCTGTCAAAGGTAACAGAAGGGAGGAAGGATTTCTTTTGGCTCAGGGTTATACAGTTCAGCACGGCAGGGAAGGCGAGGCCGTAGGAGCGTTCAGTTGGAACTTCGCACTTCTCAGCCAAACTGGAAACAGAGAACAGACACAGACTGTGTGCGTCCCTGTTCCCTGAGACCCACTTCCTCCAGCTAGACCTTACTTCCCAAAGGTTCCAGCTGGGGATCAAGTGTTCAAACACATGAGCATCCGAACATTTCACATTCAAATCACTAACTGTTTGCTTCAGTTTAACACTTGGTAAGTCCTGATAAACACCTTAGAAAAAGTAAAGGTTGACTTGAAGAACTGACCACTTAAGTCAGTCACCTGCTGCAATCAACAGAGAGACCAGAGGTCCCCAACACTGGGGAAATGATTTCCAATCAGCAGCCCCTGGTCTTATTGGAGGCATCGCCCTATGAAAGTCACTGCATCTTTGTAAGCCTCAGTTTCTTCATCTGTAAAATGAGACTATATTGATTTGGATGCTGTGGGAGGGGCCCAGTACACAAGATGGCCAGGTGCATGGTATCACTCTGGGCACATTTCACTGACCAAAACATCCAGGTCCATGAGCCACAACCCACATCTGATGAGCTGTGGTCATGACCAATGGGAGCTGCCTGGGATGTGCTACAGCCCTAGAAATAATTGGGTTTCTTCTAAACCAAGTGCCTTGTTTCTCTCTGTCTCCCAACAGACTGCGAGGCCTAGACCAGCACACTCAGAGTAAACACAAAATCCAAGGTGAGACTTTTAAGGCACATTGCAGGCAGGGATGTGGCTTTCTTGAAGGCCCAGGATTCTGGGTAATCAATACTCACCCTCAACATTAGGCACTGGGGACATCAGGAAAGGACCCAGTGGGGAGGAAAACAGGCAGATAGAGAAGACAGCCTACCTCTGGGCTGAAGGCTGGTTTTGCAGGAGAGGGACTAAGGAACTGTTCAAGGCTGTGAGAATACATCTCTGGGTAGGAGGCTTCAGGCTTCTGGGTCGACTCACGGGGTGGGAGTTTCGCTCTCATGGCACGGGTATTATGGAGAGACGGTGGCCCCATGGACAAGCAGGCTCTTCAGCTGAGAAATTCCAAACTGAACCTCACAGGGTCATACTGGATCAGGGTTCCTCTGAACATTCCTGAGACAAGCCCACATTACATGCCCAGGCAGTCCGGGCTTCCTGCTCTACTGTAAAAAGCCTTCCTCAGTCATTCTAAGTCTGCCTCCAGGGCCCATGGCCCCGGGGCCGTGGGCCCTGCGGGCCCGCAGAACCCGCGGGGGGGGGGGGGGGGGGGGGAGCCCACAAGTGCCACTGTCCCCCTTTCTTCACTTTGGGATACTCTGACCTCCTCTCTCCTCCCAACACCCTCTTCTGGCCCAGGGGAGACTCAAGCTCTGGGTAGGGCCCTGTCCAGCAGTAAGTCCCACAG
Source organism: Nannospalax galili (assembly GCF_000622305.1). NCBI lineage: Eukaryota > Metazoa > Chordata > Mammalia > Rodentia > Spalacidae > Nannospalax > Nannospalax galili. The sequence continues at coordinate 1,106,555 of NW_008346683.1, read as the reverse complement.
GCTGATGTGACATCTCCTCCATGAGATGATTTGTGATCAGGCTGTCAGAGTGGTGCTGACATTCATGTGGAGTGACAAACTGTTTATATAAGCAAAGACTGCAAATATTTACCCCAGCTTCCAAATACCTTTGAAGCAGCCCTGACCATACTTTTAAATATTTCACCACTCTAGTGGGGAAAGGTTAATTGATGCATACCAAGTTACAGTTAGATAGAAATAGAAATTCCTGCCATGTTGGTGGCTATGGGACCCATGTGTTTCAAAAAAGGATAAAAGAGAGGCTGAGGCTCACAGGTTAAGAGCACTGGTTGCTCTTGCAGAGGACCCAGGTCCGGTTCCTAGAACCCACATGGCAGTTAACAACTGTCCATAACTCCAGTTCCAGTGGATCTGATGCCCTCGTCTGACCTCCATGGGCATTGCATGACAGGGGCAAACTTACACACATGCAGGGAATGCACTCATACATATAAAATAATAAAAATAATCAATAAAACATTAAAATATTAATAAATAAATATATATTTTTAAAGCTGAAGGGATCCAAGAGTTTCACCATGAAGAAATGATTGATGTTGGGATTGGTGTGATGGCTCAGCAGGTACATCACTTGCCACCAGGCCTGAAGACCTGAGTTCCGTCCCCAAAACCCACATAGTAGAAGGAGAGACCCAACTCCTGCACATTGTCCTGGGATCTCCACATTTACACGGTAACTCCAGTCCCAGGGGATCCAATGCCCTCTTCTGGCTTCTTCAGGCATTGCACAACATGGGGCACTTATATGTAGGCAACATACTCATACACATAAAATAAAAATAATAAATAAAATATTTTAAAATAAAATATTTTAGGGGCTGGAGAGATGACTCAGTAAAATGCTTACCTGGTTCAATCTCCCAAAACCCACATAAAAATAGCCAGGTGTGGTGGTACATGCTTGTATTCCCAACGCTGGGCAGCCACAGACAGAAGAATCCCTGGGGTGCACTGGTCAGACAGCCTAGCCGAATCAGCAAACCCCAAGCCAGTGAGAGACACTGTCTCAAAAAACAAATGTTCTTGACTAATCAACACACACAGAGATAGATGATAGATAGATGATAGATAGATAGATAGATAGATAGATAGATGAAGATAGATAGATGATAGATAGATAGATAGATAGATAGATAGATGATAGATAGATAGATAGATAGATAGATGAAGATAGATAGATGATAGATAGAT
>NW_008346683.1:1079415-1104083 GCF_000622305.1 Nannospalax galili | reverse complement strand
GGATGATAGATGATAGATAGATGATTGATAGATAGATAGATACATACATACATACATAGATGATAGAGAGATAGATGATAGAGAGATAGATAGATGATAGATGATAGATAGATAGATAGATAGATAGATAGATAGATAGATAGATGATAGAGATAATGTATAGGTACACAGATTTAAGTGAAAATAGGCAAAATAAAATGAAAATTATTGTTCAAACTAACCTATTGTTACATAAAACACAATCTGCCTTCCTTGACAAATAGACTTACTTGCATAGCAACCCTAAAGTCCAGGTCCAGATTTGGGGTCCTCAGTGTCCTCACAACTCTGAGCTGGAACCTGGTGGCAGGTCAGGAAGGGTTGTGAGCCCCCAGGCTACAACCTCCCCCCTTGTCTCTGTCCTGTGCCCTATACCCTATAGTTACATGTTCCCATATGGGAACTCATGGCCATACATCCAAACCCAATACAGACCTCAACATCTTCCCTTGGCAGTGTCTAAGCTGGGGCTGCACTCAGTGTTGTCCAGCCCTGAGAGGGCAATGACAGGGAAGAGGCCACCTGGCCAGAGAGTTTCAGGATGCTGAGTACCCAGAGCCTGATCTAGAAGGGGAGGGATACTGCTGTAGCTGTTCAGATCCCCTGGGAGAAGGGGCACATCTAGGGGAAAAGCTACCCTTGAAAACATGGGCTTCTTTTGCCCAGGTCCTGAGATGCTATTTATTGGGGAGAACAAAAGGCAGATCCCAAGAGCTAGTCACCTGAGTTTACCTGGGCCTCTGCAGAGGAGTCTGTTCCTTCTCTTGTCATGCCTTCCATAGAGTTCTTGCTTCCCACCTGCCCCAAGGCAGGCCTGGGTTCCAGTACCTCCTGCTGGTGGCCGGCTGGGTGAAAGGCCAGCAGTCTGCTTCTCTATCTTCATAGGAGAGATGTGGCCTGAGCCCTCCAGGGAAGTTCTGTTCAAGATGGCATTCAGGGCTCATTGGTGAGGTGTTTTCTAGCCACCAAACATTCTATGCATTCCTCATCTGAGAGGTCTACCAGAAATGGAAGAAGTTTAAATATGTCTATTGGAATACCAAGGCCCCGCCCCTGATTATCCTGTTTGGAATCTGAGTAGAAAGACACAGTAGAATCATCTAGAAAGCCCCTACATTTTACACAGGAATTTCTCTATATTGTTCTGGCCCTTACTGGCATATGATTGATCCAGACACTGAATAGAGTGGAAAGTCATCTGGCAGTGGAGTGTCTGGCATGCCTTCCTCTTGTGCCACCACTGGAGCACAGGGACCCCAAGATGTGCCGGTGCTCAGGTAGAAGGGGGTTGAGAGAGGAGAGGGGGTCCTTTCTGGGCGTTATCTTCCTCTAAGTAAAACAAAGAGATGGGCTTCATCTAAGTACTTGGACAATAATGCTACAATCTTGGTGACGAGTGAACAGCAGTGGTGAGGCTGTATCAGCTCCCAGAACCTTGACTGTCAAGTAGGGGATGGGGGGATGCCCTGAAAGAGAGACCAATGCAGAAGCTCAGCCTTCCAGCCCCTCTACCTCCAGCTGTTCCTCTTGGTTTCATCTCCCACTGCAGAAGCTTTCTCCACATAAAGACCATGTGCATACCCGCACTAACATATACACACTCACATACACACAGTCACACTAACATATACACATTCACATACACACAGTCACACTAACATATACACACTCATACACACAGTCACACTAACATATACACACTCACATATACACAGTCAGACTAACATATACACATTCACATACACACAGTCACACTAACATATACACACTCATATACATATACACACACAGGCTAACACACACGTACACACTAACATACATACACACACAAATATGCACAAGCACCCATGCATGCACACTCACATACAACTACACATACACACTGTTGGATAGCTTTAGTTGTCAACTTGACACACCTGGTTTGAGGGAGCCTCAGTTGAGGAGTTGGGGTCAGGTTTGTGGGGCATTATCTTGATTGTTGAGTGATGTGAGAAGGCCCAGCCCACTATGTGTGGAGCCACCCCGGGCAGGTGGTCCTGTGTTGTACAAGAAAGTAGGCTGAGGCCAGGTGTGGTGGCACACGCCTTTAGTCCCAGAACTCAGGAGGCAGAGGCAGACAGAGCTCTGTGAGTTCAAGGCCAGCCTGGTCTACATCAGTGAGTTCCATCACTCTGAAGAGACCAGGGAAAATTGTAAGGACATGATGCTTAAAACTAAAGAAAGGAAAAGAAAAGAAAAGAAAAGAAAAAAGAAAAAAAGCAGGCTGAGCACAGGCCAGAGGAGCGAGCCAGTCAGCAGTGTTCCTCCATGGCCTGTGCTCCAGGTTCCTGCCCTGAGTTCCTGCCTTGGCTTCCCTTGATGATGGACTATGAGCTGTAAGTCAGATAAACCTTTTCCTCCCCAAGTTGGTTTTGGTCAATGTTTTTATCACAGCAATAGAAAGAAACTAGAACATACACACAAGCATGCACATACACACAGACACACAATCACATATATACACACATAAGCACACACATACACAAACATACACACAAACACATATACATATACACATGCACACCTATACACCTACATAGATACATATACATGCACACACATACATGCAGCCACACATACTCATACAAACATATACACACACAAAAATACATATTCACATGCACACACAGAAACACACATGCACACTCACATACACACAGGCACACAATCACATATACACACATATAAGTACACACACAAACATATACACAGATACACACATTACATACATAAATACACTCATATACACACATATACACATTGATATACACACTGATATACACACATATACACATACACACTCACCAATACATACATAGTCACACACATACACTCAACATATACATACACACATGAATAAACAGAGACACACACATTACATAACATACATAAACACACACATATATACATTCATACACACACATATGTAAACCCATGCACATAAACATGCATACACAGATATACAATCAATACACACATACATACATGCACACACATATGCATTTAGAGACACACACACATAAACATAAACATAAACATAAACATAAACATAAACATGAACCAGACATGCACACAGTCATGCATACAATATGTATACACATATATACACACAGGTACATAGCCATACATACACATATGCATGCACACATGTATACACCAGCACACACATGCACACATAGACACATATGTACACATATAATCACACATGCACACTCATACATGTATACATATACAAAAATTTACATGCATGCACATATACATAAATAAACACACACTCTTACACATGAATACACACAGATGCATAAACATATATGCACACAAAAGGGCACACACATGCACACTCACATACATACGTGTATCCATAAACACATATACACACATACACACACATAAACGTATACACATACACACATACACACACACAACAGGCATTAGGTGTATGGCATCACCAGAGTCACACACATCCCCTAGCACACCCATCTGAGAAGGAAGGACGCCCCCTGTGGAGGGGTAGTCACCAGGAGAAACAGAGTGGAAGGACAGGCATGTGCTGAGGACAGGGTCTCGCCCACGCTGCTGTCCTGGCAGTTCCTCACTGGCCCTCTCGGCCACATCTGCCTGAGCTGTGGGGGAGGAAGCCTGGAGACTGCCAGAACGGAGCACCCTGCTCCTCCGGAGCCGACAGGTCTGGAATTGCTTTCTTATCGGTTTTCAGATGAAGCCATCAGGCCCAAGGAGGTTAAATAACTCGACTGTGAGAGGTCACTGGGGAAAATGGAGTCCAGTGGGGTCTAAGCTGCTGCCTCTGCTGATGGCTTGTTTAGGACTCTGCTGGCTCAGTGCACTAGGAGAGGCCTTTGGCCCTCCCCAGGGCCTCCTGGACAGATGATGCCCAGTGAGCGTGGCACTCAGACAAGCCAAGGGCGACAATGGTGCCTGTCCCAGCTCACCTGCCCTGCCCAGGCATCACCTGGCAGGAGAGAGAGAGAACTCCAGGGGGTAAGAACGCCCCCTCAGTCTCCCACTGTGAGCCACATTCCACCCTTCTGTGGTTTAGTACGAAACATTCCCTGCTGTGGTTTGAATCTAGAACATCCCCCACAGGCTCGTGCTTTGAACACTTGATTCCCAGGTAGTCGGGCTATTTTGGAAGACTGGAACTTTTAGGCAGTGGAGCCTGACTGGCGGCAGTAAGACACTAAGGGCAGGTCTTTGACGGTTAAAGCAAAGCCTCTGATTCCGTCCTCGCTGTCTGCCTCCTCGTGCTTTCACGGGTGCAACCTCCACCACACGCCCACTGCCATGAGCAGCTCCGATGCACACTCTCCACCAGCCTGGTCCCAACTCTGAAACCATGAGCCAAAATCTCCTCCCTCCCTCCCTCCCTCGAGTTATTCTTTCAGATATCCTAACACCCGCCCTCCAAAAGGCACATGTGTTGGGGACTTAGTGCCCAGTTGGTGACACTGTTTAGGGAGGTTCTGTGTGCTGGTTAGTTTTCATTGTCAACTTGACACAAATCTAGGGTCACCTGGAAAGAGGACATCTCAGATGAAGAATTTCCTCAATTAGGTTGTCCTGTGGCCATGTCTATGAGAGACTGTCTTGGTTGATGTCTGATGTGGGAGGGAGGGCCCACTGTGGGTGGCACCACCCTAGACAGGTGGACCTGGGCTGTAGCCAAGCAGCGAGCCAGAAAGCAAGCCAGTAAGCAGCGTCCCTCCATAGGTCCTGCCTCCAGGTTCCTGCCTTGAGTTCATGCCCTGACTTCCCTCAATGATGGACTGTGATCTGGAAGCATAAGATGAAATAAACCCTTTCCTCCCCTAGGCTGGTTTGGTCAGAGTAGTTTATCACAATTAACAGAAGGCAAACTAGAACATTCTGGAAACTTTAGGAGATGGGACCTAACTGGAGGAAGTAGGTCACTGGGGTGGTCCTTGGGGGAACCTTGGCCCTGAACCTGTTCTCTCTCTCCTCTCTTCTCTCCCCTCCCCTCCCCCCTTGTCCTCTCTCTCTCTCTCTCTCTCTCTCTCTCTCTCTCTCTCTCTCTCTTTCCGCCCCTCCCTCTCCCTGCCTTCCTCCCTCCCCCACCTTTCCTGGTACCCATGAGTTTAAAAGCCTCTGCCACACATTCCCCTCCCAGGATGCTCACCACAGGCCTAGAAACACAGAGCCAAGTGACCACAGACTGAACCCTCTAAAACCATGAGCCAAAATAGATCTTTCGTCTTTTAAAGTGATTCTGTAAGTATTGTATCCCAGTGATGGGAAAAGTAACTAACACATACCCTCTTGTACTGTAATGTGTTCAAATCAGTGTTGAATTACAAAAGCAATGCAATAATATATATATAACATTATAGATGAGACTGTGCCCTTGAATACTGTAACCTACCCTGAACTTTGTCCCCTAGGAACCACTGTGACCACTTAGCCAGCCTCTTCCTGTCTTCCTTTAGTGAAGTTACTTTTTATGTTCAATTTTCTGGGTTGAAAGTACAAATCACATCAAACTGCATTAATTTTGCATATAGATGACAGTGCTGAATACATTTTATATAAATGATAACCTGAACTTGAGTATGTCTCTTTTTTGTATTTTGTGTGTATGAGTGTTTTACCTGAATGTATGCAAGTGCACCTGTGCATGCAAAGCCTACAAGAGGCCAGAAGAGGGCATCGGGAACCCTGAAACACACCATTATCTCATTAAACATTCATAATAATTCATAAGGTAGACGATTATCTACTGGTTATTAAACTGGGGAAACGGAGACCAGTACAGTCAAGAAACTGGACCATGGGCTACAGAGATGGCTCAGCAGTAGAGCTCTTGCTGTGCAAGCAAGAGGAACAGAATTCAGATCCCCAGGACCCATGTAAATGCCAGGTGGGGGTGGCATCCCACCTGTGCTCCCAGCCACAGACAGCAGAGACAAGGGTTCCATCCCCAAAGCAATCTGGCTATCAAGACTAACCATACTGACAGACTCTGGGTTTGATTGAGAGACCCTGCCTCAAAGAATAAAGTGAAAGAGCAATTGAGAGAGATTCCTGTCATCAACTTTAGGCCTCCACATGAATGTGCACACATGTCCACAGGCACCCATGCACACACATGTGCCAACACACACGTACACATGAAAAAGAAGTCGGGGGAAAGCCTAAGAAACTAGAAAGGAATCCAGGAGAGTGAACACAGTAATGAAGAGGAGGGGGGTTGAGCCGAAGGACACATCGGCCATGAAAGAGGAAAAGAGACTGAGAGGGGCAGGTGGCAAGGTGGGTCAGGAGTGGCAGCGGTAAAAGAGATGAGGGGAAGGAGAATCACTAGAATACAATTTGTTTGTTCAAAAATTCTCTCTCGGGCTGGAGAGATGGATGGCCGCTCTTGCAGGGGACCCGGGTTCAGTTCCCAGCACCCACATGGCAGCTGACAACCATCCGTAACTCCAGTTCTAGGGGATCCAACACCCTCTTCTGGCCTCCATGGGTATCGCATGCCCAACTTACATATATGCCAGACAAAACACTCGTACACATAAAATGTAAATAACATTTTTAGATGGTACCTAATACTTTGTATATTAATTTTAAAGTTAAAACTTTCTTTTTTTAGAAAGAAAAAGAAGCTGGGCCAGGATGCAGCCCCAACCAGGACGCAGGTTGGCCAACCCTGATAGTTGTTTCCCTACTCCAGGCCATTTCCTTAGATCTCCAACAGTCCCCACTTCCTATCCCTTCATCTTCAACACAGCCTCCCTTATTGAGGCACAAACAGATCCTGAGGTCTCCTTACTGCATGCCTGGCCACTGGGCTCCTCCTTCCAATGGGGCGGGGTTCAGAAGGAGTCATTCAGCAGCCGTGGGGTGTCTGCAGTTCAGCATCCTCGCTCTCCCTTCCAAGGTTTCCTCTAGGTTTGAATCTGCCACTGAGAGGGCAGCATGAAGCCACCTCCCAACCAGATGTGATGTAGATGTGATGGACCCTGTGCCCGTCCAGGAACAGTGGCTCTGGGGAAACACTGCCTTTTCTGCAGCCTGCTGAGGTGGCTGAATGGAGCTTCTAGGGACCATCAGATCCCTCAACAGCTTCATGTGAGTTCTCAGACCTCCTGCTTCCATTTCCCAAACCCAGGTCCCTGGAAGGTCAACATTCTGTGTTGTAACAGCGGCTGCTCCGACCTGACTCGCCAGGTCCTCCAGCTGTCATGTCAAGCCCTGCTTCTACATGAAACCCTCAGGCCTGGCCTGCCACACAGCTCTCTGTTTCTCACCAAACTCTGACCTTCATAAAGCTAATGTCAGAGGACAACATTGACTTTCGGCTGGGCCACTGATTTATGAAAAGTGTTGAAATGTTAGAAAGATTTCTTTATGTTCCATTAATTTCCCAGCAGGGTTATGATCTGGACATAAGGTGAGCTCACGATCCACACGAAAGGCTTTGGGGACTGTATTAGGGTTCCCTAAAGAAACAGAACTGGTAGAATGAATACACACACACACACACACACACAGACACACAGATTTATCACTAGCTCACAGTATAGAGATTTATCAGCTTAGCTCACAGGATAGAGTCCGAGTAGTCCAACAATGGCTGCACCACACTGGAGAGGCTGAGAATCCGTAGTCTCTCAGTCCACAAGGCTGGATGGCTCAGTAGTCCCAATCTGGTGCTGAAGGCCTGAGGAATTCCAAGAGATCTGCTGGTCCTCAATCTTCACTGGAAGCCAAAGAAGTTGGTCACAGCAGCGAGATGAGCTCACCAGTGAGAGAGAAGGCAAGGGGCAAAAAAGCAAGAGCTCCCTCTGCCACAGCCTTTTATACAGCTGCCATCAGAAGGTAACACCCACATTTAGGGTGGGCCTGCCAGCTTCAGATGATCCAGTCAAGAAGGGCTCTCTCTCATTTCAGTTAATCCCAGATCCAGTCAAGTTGACACTCAGGATTGGCTATCACAGGGACAGATTTGCAACTGGTCTTGACTGGCCAGCCTTGAAGGTTAATGGTAACCTTCAAACCATTTTGTCTGCAGAATCTACTTTGGGGAAGTTAAGGAAGGCAACAGCCTAACTGTGCTTCGGAGCCCGAAAGGAAGACAGGGTGTTCCAGGGGCAGACAGCTGGCCCCAGCTGCACCTGGGTCTCCCACTGGCTTGTCTGGGAGGCCTGATGACCAGCTGTGTCCTCCACAAATGGCTTGACCTCCTGAGACTCCATCCATTCCTACTGGATATAGCAGGCTGAAAAACACCCCCCAAAAGATACCAAACTCCTGAAACCTGTGACTGTCACTTCATTCGGGAAAAGGTCTTTGCACATGTTAAGTAGGGATCTTGAGAAGAAAATGTCGTCCTGGATTACTCTGGAGCACCCTAAATCCTGTGCCAGTGGTCCTGACAAGGAGAACTGGGGTGGGGGGCAGTGAGACAGACACACAGGGGAGGCGGCTATGGGAAAACATGTCATTTGACATCTCCAATAGGGTATGACTTACCATTGGTAATGTAACTTAGTAATAGCTGCAGGGAGATTCAGTGTTGCAACCAAGCCAAGAACACCAGGGAGACCACAGCCCTCCACACCAGCAGAGTGTGGAATTCAAAGGACAACCCTGAGAGTACCTTGATTCTAGACTCTGGTCTCCAAATGTCTGTCATTTGACATCTCCAGTTTTGTAGTCGTTTGCTACAGCTTTCCTAGGAAAGCCACATGGAGGACCTTACAAGTCTCGGGTCAGTGACCCTCAAATCCTGCCCCTCACAGGAAGTTTGGGGACTGCTATAGGCAAGTATGAGATAGCACACATAGGCTGGGCTCTACACCTGTTGTCTTAGTCAGTCTTCTGTTACTATAACAAAATACCCAAGACCGGATAATTTATAAAGAGAAGAGATTTATTCATCTGATAGTTTTGAAGGCTTAAATGTCCAGGATCAAAAGGCCTCACCTGTTTAGCTACTTCATCCTCTGGGGCAGATGGCATCATGGCAAGAGGGGGAGAAAGGAAGAGCACATGGAAAGGCAGGAAGCTGAGATTCGTGGACCAGGCTTTTGGTTTGGTAACAACTCACTCTTACCAGAACTCACACGAGCATCAATTCCCTGGAGAAAGCAACATTAATCCTTTCCAAGGTGGATGGCCCCAGCGACCTTGGGAATCCACCTCCACTACTCCCCCCACCACACACTTAAAGTTACCACCACCCCCCAACATGGCCACACTGGGAAACAAGCCTCCAGCACCTAGAACATGTTAAGACCATATCCAGGCCATAGAGCCTGCCATCCTGCACAGACCCCAGTAAATAGCCGTAATCTATTTCACACCATGGGCTGGCGAGCAAAGGAAATCAAGGACTGGCTGGGGAGGGAGGGAGATTTCAACCACACTTCTAATCTGGTACCTTTGGCTTTCTGCTTTCTCAGACAGGGTGTGACTTGCCATGGGTCATGTAACTTAGTAATGACTGCAGCAAGAACCTAGGTCTCCCAGCTTCCCAATTGTGTCATCTGTCCCCTGCCCTCTGATTAAGGCGTTGGAAAGTTGTAGCATGGATGAAATGAAACATGGCGTCCCCTGACCAGCTGCCACAACCCTCCACAGTCAGGCCTTCTCTCCAGGATTGCTGGCTGTTCATTTAGTCCAAAGATGTTAATGAGTGGCATTTGTGCTGATCCCACCAAGTCCAGGCCCTATCAGATATCACTAATGGAGCACAGCCTTTCTTTGAGAGATCAGCTGTTCTTGAGGGTCTGTAAAAGGGTGGGAAGGAAGGTGGCCCAGTCACTGGTGTGAATGGATCAGCTGACTTCTTAGGGTGGGTTTGCTGGAGACAGAATCTGGCATGGAGATGGGCATGTGGGCCATTTTTTGGAAGGGCACCTGGAAAAGGATAAGGCACGTTGGGCAGAGGGTGATGCTGAGCTGAGATGCAGCTGTGGTTTGGACTAGAAGACTGGGCAGCTTCCAAGGCTGCTCCAAGTCACACTGCTAAGCAGGAGTCCCTCCAGGAGTGGGGGTGCCTGTGACAAAGCCATTCCCTCCTACACAGTGCACTTTGGGGAAGAGACTGTGAGTCATTAGGAGTTCCAGGCCTGGCAGCCGGGGAAAACAGATGAGAACTTCTGACTTAAAGGCAGAGCTGGACAGCTCCAGCCCATCCTGTAGCTCCATTCTCCACCATTAACTATAGAGAGCATAGAAGGACATGGTAAGAAGCCAGGTGGGGACAGCATGGGTTCTCTAGCCCCATCTGACCATCTCTGGGATTTAATAAGTCTAACAAACCTCAGAGTTCATTCAGTCCAGAGATGTCAGTGAGTGGCATCTAGACCATCACGCCCCACTCCAGGCCATGCTAAACATCACTAATAGAGCATAGCCTCTTTCTTTGAAACCCCATGTGGCCTCTGAATTTTTGTCACCTCAGCCTTCAGACACACAGACATACAGTGGAGCAGCACTGACTTATAGGAGTAAACCCACCCACACTCCATTCTCCCCTGCTGAGAGGAGGGCTGACTTGGAGGTAGAACTGCAATGGGCCTCTGTCCCAGCACTCTGTCCAGTGCCTGTCTGTGGCTCAGGTGTCACAGAGGGGCTCAGCTGCCCTGTGTTCTCTGGCTCCCTGCCTGCCTGACCGAGCCACAGCTGTAAATCCTCGTCATTCTGCCAACTCTGGGACAAGGTCTTGGGCTGCCCTCAGTGACAGCCCCTGCCAGCAGGAGGGGGGAGGTAGGTGCTGAGCTACACCAGAGCTTATCAGGGCGTCATTCCCTCAGCCGGTTAGCAAGGGCTTAAGGTAAGCCGCGCAGGCGCCCGAGGCCCTTCATTAAGCATTACCAGATAATCCTGATGGTATCAAGGATTCTTTCCCCAGCTTGGAGAAAAGAAAGTCACATGCACAGAATGGAAGTGGGTTGGGGCCGGTGAGAGCTGCTGGAGATTAGAGCCAGATGTAGGGCTCGGCATACAGCCCCACACAGGATGCCAGTTGGCATGTGGCTGGAGAGTGGAGCCCAGAGCCCTGAGTTCCACAGAGCCAGTGAGTGCAACTCTGGGCACCCACGGCTCCCAGCCGGTCCTCACCTGTTGCGACTGGAATGTCCTCTCAAAAGATGGTGTTGACATCTAATTGCCATCGGGACAGCGAAATTAAGACGTGGGGAACCTTGAAGAGGTGATTAATGTGGGACTGGATAATTGTGGGACCGAGTCTCCCTTGCCCTCCTGCCTCTCCATCCCTATGTGTTCACACACCCTTCTGTCTCATGTGACAAAGCACAGAAGCCTCACCAGATGAGTGTCATGCCCTCAAGGCTTCCCAGTCTCCAGGGCCATGACCCAATCTTGTTTATAAATTTTCAGGACCGTGGCTTTCTGCTACAGCAACAGAGAAGAGATTAAGACCCCACCTCACCCAGGGATCATGATACCCAGACAAGGGCTTTTTCTACCACGCTGCTGCCTCCAGGGCTGGGGTCCCAGATTGCAGCTGGTGACAGACTTAGCCCCTGGTTTGTCCAGATCTACTTCCTGCCTTGGAGCTGGTGCTAAGAGTTCTATCTCCCCCTAGTGGCAAGCGCAGAGATGCACCCAGAATGATGGAAGACGCTAAGGAAAGGTCCCAGAGAGGGAAACAACCCCACCCATCCCTGGTCCAGTTCCCACACGCATAATAGTAATGCAAGGGCCTCGGACCCAGTTATGGGCTCAGTTGTGAAGCTGGAGGATACGGCACAGGGCAGAGAAGAGTCCAGAGATTAACCTGTGAAAAGCAATAACAGCAGAAAGGCTCGGCTTATCTGGTCTTTATTCAATCAAGAAGGTCGCGACCCTGGAGACTCCAGCAGCTCCCCTCCAAGTGCAAATCCACACCTGTCACAACTGTGCCCCCCCACAAAAAAAATCGTTTGCTGAAGCCCTAACACCATCTATGGAAGCCCTGAGCCCTCGGGGTGGAGCTGTGCTTGGAGACACAGTCATTCTAGAGGTAAGCACGGTTAAACAAGGCCATGAGATGACTCTCAGCAGGAGTGGGATCCTTACAAAGATGAGGACACACAGGCACAGGAGAGACCTCAAAAGGACACAGGGGAAAAAGATGGTCAGTAAGCCAAGAAGGGAAGGTCAGGAGAATTCTCTAACACACACACACACACACACACACACACACACACACACACACACCACCGCTCTTCAGTCATGAGCTCCTAGCTTCCAGAACTCCAGAACTGAGTAGTAGTGCATTTTTGCTTCATGAGCACCCCAGCCTGAAGAAATCTCAACAGTGCCCCAGCTGACAAAATAGAGTCCAGGTCCTTTCTCCCTCTGGACTCCATTGCTGCTTCTCTCCCGCCTCCCCTGCTCTTCCTCCATCTCTGAAGAAGCCCTCTTATTCATTCTACAAATAGCACAGCACTGGACTTGCTCTTGGAAACAGAGAAGTGGGTGAGAATGTTTGTCCATCCAACAAATATTCATTGGGCAACTTTAGGCTTTGTCCTTAGGGTGGGTTCTGACAAGGTGTGAGGTGGACATGGTCCTCAGCACACAGCCTAGTGACAATACAGTCACTTAGAAACTGCTTTTAGGGCCACTAATATGGCTGAGTGGGTAGAGGTGATTGTGGTGGAGCCTGATGACCTGAGTTTGAGCCCCAGGATCTACACAGGGGAAGGAGAAAGCCAACTCCAGCAAGTTGTCCTCCAACCTCCACGCGTGGACCATGGCACCCACACACCTTTAATCCTAGCACTTGGGAAGTAGAGGTAGGTGGATCTCTGTGATATCAAGGTCAGCCTGGTCTACAGAGCGAATTCCAGGCCAGCTGGGGCTACAGCTGTCTCAAAAAAAATACCCTGTCTCAAAAAATAATAGAAAAAGAAAAAAGGAAGGAAGGAAGGAAGGAAGGAAGGAGGGGAGGGAGGGAGGGAGGGAGGGAGGGAAGAAACTGCTTTTACTAAATTGACTCCTCACTTGGCCTCTCAAAGTAACTAAAGCAAGATGAAGGCCTGACGTCCATACCTGCTTATCTGTCCTCTTCACTTTGACTGAAGAGGTAGACACAAGTCACTGTCCTTAACCTTTCCTCTTGAGCCACCTTGAACTCTGAGAACAGCAGAACTTCACAGGACATCCCCCCTGAGATGAGGGCAGTTACCCATGACAGTGAGGCTGCTCCCTGAAGCAGAAGTGACCCCCCCATATGAACTGGATCGACCTGGATCGACCCCTCAAGCAGCAAAGGGTTTCTCTGGATCACCTCATGGACAGGAATGAAGACAACTATGAACCAGATCACATCTTGGCCAGGACTGCATACTAAAGCAGACCTGTTGCTCAACCCCTGCCCCAGTTCTTCCTGTATTTAAACCTAGGGCTCATATTAGTGCTCTGAAGACAGACTTGGGGTCACTGGCACCCCTTTCTCTGTCCCTCTTCCCAGTGCAGCTATATTGGCTAAATCTCTCTGCTCTTCAGAGAGATTACTACTGGTCTCTTTTAGGGACACTGGGGACTGGTGGCTGAGCCTGGCCTAACAGGAGTGCTAGAGCTCAGATTTTTATCCTAAAACTCCAGTTATGGTGAGGGAGAAGGACATGTATACACACCAGCATGGCTTCCACTGAGTGTGAGGTGTGGGCACTGAACAGAACATGAAGCAGGCAGCTAGCTACTCAGGGGAAGAAGTACCCAGTTTCCACAGAAGAAGGGAGGTGACACTGTGCTAAGCTCCCTCTTTTTATCAAACACATCCATCACTAAACAGGACTCCATGAATCTATGCGACCCATCAGCAGAGCAATGAGGGGATGTCCATCTAGTTGGCCAAAGGGTAAGGGCTGGGCAAGCAGCTGTAGGGAGAATATAAACTTGCCCCAGAGGTGTCTAGTCTCCCAAAGTGGACATCAGTTCTGATGTGAAAGCTAATTATGTGCATTTGAATGTTTTATTTTCCATCCTGCTCAGTAATTACAACAGAACCCAAAGTGTGAGATAACACCAAATCATATAAAACAGGATTTAATTATTCTCCCGACTCTCAGGAATTAACAGGATTTGGAGAAAATGCATGCTTTAGTGAAGCCATTTGGGAAGCAGGTGTCTCCCTCCAGCCCCCGCTCCTCCAGTCCCTCCCAGGCAGGAGCAAAGGGCAGAAGTAGCAACACTCGAGCCACAGCTACACATGGCATCGTGTCCCTGGAAATGGTCTTGGGGCCCCAGCAGTCAGGACACACCAACAGAAACGTATGGAGTGCCTGCGATGTGCCAGGCATGGATCATTTTAGATCTTAAGGAGACAAGTTGAACAAGGAGACAGTAGAATTCTCAATGCTGATTTCACTCTAGCCAGGGAGGCGCTCCTGTGTGGTGACAGTCTGGAAAGTGGTGATGCAAGTGAGTCAAAAGAATTCACCAGGAGCGTGAAAGACAGTAGGAGGGAGTTTATTGAGATGCGCCACAAGGACACACGTCAGGTGAGTTCCCAGAGAGGGAGATACGTCACTAAGAGGGAGGGAAGTTTTTATATCAGTTGAGGGGAGTCACTTGGTCTTGCTTTTGAACTATTTGTGTGGGGTCCTTATCCAGACAGGTAGAATCTTACTATCTTGTTAAGTAGTAAGTTTTACAGTGTAAATTGTCTTTCTTGAGACTGGCAGTTAGGGCAGGGCACCATGGGTCACTAATGAGTTAGGCTCCTGCTCACTGCATAGGACCACATTGGGGGCATGACTCTTACAATATTGTTGTACTCTGGACAAATGACTTTTACCCAACCTTGAAATCAAAAAGTTAATCTTATGTTTATAATGTAGACAGGCTCATTGAGCCATCTGTTCCTCTTGTGACCTGGGCATGTGGCCTTAATTCCTCATGACCCTTCCTTGCCCTAAACCTAGAATAGTGTATGTATGGGTGTATGTATATGGTGAATATCAAAAATGTTGCAAACAGTGCTTAGCTCATTGAAAACAATGAGAGAAATTGACAATAGCTGTTTGCAATTTGTGTGTCAAATTGTAGGTCAAGGGATCAAAAAGGGTAAAATTCTCTGACAAAAAGGCTTGACTTTTACCTCCCCATTTCATGCTGGATATACCATTTCAATGAAAGACTCAGAGAAACCCTTATTGAAGAATGCAGCACAGAGAGAATTCCAAAGTAACAGGTTCTCAGCAGTTTGAATGAGCTCTTGGCTGAAATGGATGCTAAGAGTTGGGGATGTTTTTTATTAAGTGTGGGAATTTCACTTTTATTATTTGGCCTTTTGTCTCTACAGAGACCAGACTCACAGACAAGTCAAAGATCTAACAGCAGAAGTGCTGTGCAGAGAATTTAAATACAGAGCTGTGCTGCAACAGGGCTTAATACCCTACACACACACACACACACACACACACACCAATGGCTCTAGACAGGTCTCTGAGCAGGAGGCATTAATAAGAGAGAGCAGACTCAGAACAGCAAAGTAAAGAGCCCAAGGTAGGAGTGAGGGACATGAACAAGAAGGGAGGACTGGGGGAGAAGATGCAGGACACAGTGGGAGGAACAGTCACCTGGAAAGTCTTAGAGATCAAGGTGAGGAATTGGATTTTCTTTGAAGGGCAGAGGGAAACCATTAGAGAGTGTTAAGAGGTGAGTGGGGCATAAAATGACTTTCCATTTCCATGTACCTGTCCAGCTTCTGTGTAGAGAACGGATTGCAGCGAGGGAATGGGTATGGGGGGAACAGGAAGGAGACCCTGTAGCTGAGATGACCTTAGTGTCAATGGCTGTCCACCCTCCTCCAAAAACATTACCCTTTCTGTCTTCTTAATACCCTGAATCCTCAATCACATCTCATTCTGGGCAGTCAGTGCTTTGTAGGTTAGAAGGCACCTTTGAGTCAAATGACATTTGATTTTTATCTAACAAGCACAAGAGATAAAACATCCCTACCTCCCAGAGCTCAGAGAGGTTGAGTGCCTGTTCAAGGACACATAGCCAGGTAGTGGCAAAGCTAAAGAGTAGAAGAGTGTCACTTTTTTATCAGAAAGACAGCTAACAGAGAGCTTTTGGAGAGAGCGCTCTCTAGACTCACACTGTCAAGTGACAAGTTTTGGGGGGCACGGAGGCAAAGAGCAGGATCTTTATAACCCAGTGTCCTTCATGGACATTTCTGGGGACAGGGTGAAGGGCTGAATGAGCACAGACTTTGGAGTTGAAAGTCATCAGTGGGAGTCCAGGTCAGCAGCTCTCCTGATGGCCTGGCCCTAGGCCTCAGCTGGTGGCCCTAGGCCTCGGCTGCTACAGGGTGGAGTCAACCTGGATTTGAGGACCCTGCAGAGCCAGAAGCATGTTTTTTGAATCTTCTCCGTGGGGGACAACCTTATCCTTAGGCTTCCTTTGAATTTTTTTAAAACATTCCTGGCCCACTGCTGGGAGTTAGGGGATATGTGGGCACCAGAGGGTTGGGACTGCTCCACTAATCGCACGCGGGCCCAGGCTCCTCCTCCAGACCTGAGGATCCCAGGTTCCAAAGCCAACACTGCCACCTAGTGGCCACTTCTCTCTAAGACACCTGGAGGCAAGGTGATGATGGCAAGTCCCACCATCACCTGGGGTTCTTATAAAAATGCAATTAAAGGCGCGCAGGCGGATATCTCAGTTCAAGGCCAGCTTGGTCTACATAGTGAGTTCCAGGCCAGCTGGGGAGACCCTGTCTCAAAAAAAAAAAAAAATGCAGCTTCTGACTTGGCAGGTCCTGCGTGGGGCCCGAGTGTCCCCATTTCTAAGAAGCCGGTAAGAAATGCTGGAACTGCAGGTACTGGGAGCCTACTTTGAAGGGCCAGGAAAATGACCTCGTGGGCTGCAAATCTGCAAGAGTTTAGCCACTCTGTTCCTGTGTGGTCAGTGGCCCAAGGGTCCCCAACCACCCTGAGGCACAATAAAAGACACGGAAAACTCAGGGACATGAAAACAAAAAGAAGTTGTTGCCCGCCTGAGATCCAGTTTGCCTTTTCTGCTGAGAGTCAAGAAACAGCATGCCAGGCATGGTGGCTCCAGCCTTTAATCCCAGCATTTGGGAGGCAGAGGCAGGTGGATCTTTGTGAGTTCAAGGCCAGCCTGGTCTACATAGTGAGTTCAGGAGCTACAGGGGAGACCCTGCCTCATAAAAAAACAAGGGAGGGAGGAAGGGAGGAAGGGAAAGAGGCCTCAGCACAACTGAGAAAGCCAACATAGCCTACAGAGTCAACAGCCCTCTTCCAGCAGACGTGGCATAACGAAGTTAAAAACAATGGTGAACTGGGCTTTCTCAGGCCCAAAGCATTTGTGACTTTGAGTTTTACTACTCTCCCCTCTCATCTTAAAATTGAAACAGAGCGCTCATTAAAACAAAAACACCTATTTCATTTACTAACGGGCTTTTTTGTTTTTGGTCTTTTTGAGACAGGGTCTCCCTGTAGCCCCAGCTGGCCTGGAACTCGCTATGTAGATCTGCCTGCCCCTGCCTTCCAAGTGCTGGGATCAAAGGCATGTGCCACCACGCCCAGCCTGACTAAAGGGAATTCTTTAAGATTAAAAAAATGAGTAATAGCTGGGTGTGATGGTGTATGCCTTTAATCCAAACACTCAGGAGCCTGAGACCAAGACAAAGACCGAGGCAAACAGATCTCTGTGAGATAGGGGCCAGCCTGGTCAATACAGTGAGTTCCAGGTCAGCTGGAACTATAGGGAGACTCTGTCTCAAAAACAAAGCAAACAAACAAACAAAATCAGATGATTCAGATGGGTAAGAGTGTTTGCCACTAAGCTTGACAAACAGTTCAATCCCTGGAACCCCCATGGTGGAGGGAGAGAGAGAACCAACTCCTAAAAGTTGTCCTCTGATCTGTACACACATGTAATAGCAGAGAGAGAGAGAGAGAGAGAGAGAGAGATACAATAAACATTTTTTTCAAAAAGTAAACCATCTATACCTTAAAGGCATGTATGAAATTCTCAATAATTTTTTTAAGTTAAAAAAAAAGTAAGCCATCTCATATATTTTTTACTTAATTTTTGTTTTTGAGACAGGGTCTCATTATTCCCAGTCTGGCCTCAATTTCAGTGTAAACTAATCCTCCTGCCTCCACCTCCCAAGTTCTAGGACTACAGGCATGTGACACCACACCCAGTTGTACAGTGCCAGAGGTCAAACTCAGGGCTTCATGCAGGCCAGGCTCTACCAACTGAGCTACATCCCCAGCCCCTATTTTTGCTTAATTTTTAAATTTTACTTAAATGTTAAGCTTCGCTTAATCTTTGAATCACACATAGATATAGATAAAAATACTAGATATAGATGTAGCCAATCTAAGCACAGTTCACTCATAAGAAGCTGGAACTCATGTCTTACATGTATACTGTCCTCTTCCTGTATGTCTCTCTGTCTAAATACTAAACTCACTAGTTTTGCTTGACTCTGGCTCATCCTGAAATTATGTCCTGTGGCACAGTCAAGGTCCATCTTTACTGAAGTGAAGGTCCCTAAGAGCGGAAGGGAAGTCCTCAGGCTGCTGGCGGCAGCGATGGGCAGTGTCTTCCCTGTACCACCACTACCCTTCCAAGTCTGAATTTAAAAAATACAGAGTTGCAATGAGTGAGACATGAAGAAAAGCTACTTGGTGTTACAAACGTACGCATACAACAGTGTGCCCATGAGGGCCAGGTGCTAGAGACACAAGGAGTTCACAGCCTGTAACTGTGGCCATGGACTATGGTAAAATCTGGCTCCAGTGGCCTTAAAGTACAGGGATTAGGGCTAGAGAGGTGGCTCAGTAGTTAAGCCTGAACTACAGAGGACCTAAGTCCAGTTCCCAGCAGTGATAGCAGGTAAATCACAACCACCTGTAACTCCAGCTCTGAGGCACCTGACCCCCTCCTCTGCACCTGAACTCATATGCACATACCCACACATGCATATGTATAATTTAAAATAAAAACAAGTCTCTTTTTAAGAAAAAGAACAGGGACTATTTCCAAAATGTCCAGCAAGAATCAGGAGAGAGATGGTACCCCAGAAGGGTCACAGGTTCAGCACTCAACAAACATTTTATGCCCTTACCAGGTTATGAAAATAAAAACAAGTCTCTTTTTAAGAAAAAGAACAGGGACTATTTCCAAAATATGTTTCCACAGGTAAACATATCCTCTCTGTGGAACTGGTTGAGATGATTTCTGTTCTAGTTTGCCTTCAACTGTCATGACAAAACACTCTGACCATTACCAACTTGGGGAGAAAGGGGTTTATTTGGCTTACATCTCCCAGGTCACAGTTCATCACTAAGGGAGCCCAAGGTAGGAACTCAGGGCAGGAACCTGGAGGCAGGAGCTGTAGCACAGGCCATGGAGGAATGCTGCTTACTGGCTTGCTCCCCTGGCACCTACTCAACCTGCTTTCTTACACAACATAAAATGTGCCCAGAGGTGGCACCACCCACAGTGGGCTGGGCCCTCCCACATCACTCAACAATCAAGAAAATACTCCACAGACATGGCCACAGGCTAGTCCAATGGAGGCAATTCCCCAATTGAGGCTCCTTCTACCCAAGTGTGTCAAGTTGGCAACTAAAGCTATCCAGGACAATCTCTAAAGCATTTTCCAGTAACCAGATACTCAAGAAGTTGGGTAAAATGAGATTAAGTACACAGGCAACCTCTTTGTACCCGTTTCCTTATCTGTTAAAAAAAAAAAAGGAAGAAAAAAAAAAAAAAAAAAAACAGCAGGGAGGGAAGGAAGACAGAGGGAGGGAGGGAGGGAGGGAGGAAGGAAGGAAGGAAGGAAGGAAGGAAGGAAGGAAGGAAGGAGACAATTCTTACTGCATATCTTAACTTTTGAGCTAGTATCAATCTTTTAATTGGAGAGTTAAAACCATTCACATTTAGAGTTATTATTGAGATGGATTTTCTCTGTAATTTTGTTGATTGTTTTCCTGGTTGGCTCCAACATTGTTGTCTCTCCCCTGTACACAATAGAGGTTTCCTGGTTTAGTGAATTAGATGTGATCAATCTTCCTAGTTTATTTTCTCCTCCATTTTTCTCATGAAGTTTATTCTTTCCTATGCTCTCATGTGTGTGACTATTTCTTCCTCCTCTGTGTGTAGGGTTCTTTTCAGTATAGTCTGCAGCACTGGCTTGGCAGTCATGAATTGCTTGAGTTTATGCTCATCTTAGAAGGTCTTTATGCCACCATCAATTTAAAAAAAAATAACTTTGCTGAATGTAGTAATAGTGGTTGGCAGTGATTTTCTTTCAAGACTTGCTTTCCTGGATTTTAGGGTTTCTGCTGAGAGAGCTGCGTTATCGTGACGGTTTGCCTTTGTGAGTTAGTGGTTTCTACCGCAGTTTCTAATACTACCCTTCGCATTTCAGCTATAATGTGTCATAGGGAGGTTCTTTTCTGGTCATGTCTATTTGGGGCTCTAAGTGCCTCTTATGCTTAGATGTCAATTTATTATCTAAATTTGGGGGATTTTCTGCCACAATCTCATTTTATTCATTGAATCTGCGCCTTTCATTTGTTTCTCAGCTCCTTCTAGTCCATGGAGTCTCAGGTTTGGTCTATTGTCCAAGAAAGGAACACAGAGCGTATTGGAAAAGTCTCCACTCACTTAGGAATGCAGTCAGCAGGGCAAGGGGAGGGCCTGGGGAGGTGGCTCAGCAGACAAAGCGCAAACGTGAGGACCAGGGTTCAGACACCCAGAACCTACTACAAGCTGGGTGGGCTCAGTGGCCCACTTGTCATTCCAGTGTTCAAAAGCAGAAACAGAGGATCCCTGGAGCAAGTTGGTTAGCTAAACTAGCCAAATCTGCCTGCTTTGGGTTCAGTTGAGAGACCCTGCCTCAATGAATGCTGTGTAGATCAATGGAGGACGACACCTCAGCTTCAAGCCTACACACACATATGTGCACATGCACGCATGCACACACACACACATGCATACATGCACACATACATGTACACCGCACACCCATATACATGCAAAAACAATTACTGACAAAAGGAAATAATGGCCCAGGAGAGGCCTCAAGAGATCTGGCACTCAGCATGTTTATAAAAGGTGAGCCCAGAGAGGTGGCCACTTCAGCACACAGACAGAGGCTGTGCGTGCTTCTTGGGAATCCTGATCGCTTTCCAGGAGTTATGGGGTGCCCTTTGTCTCTACTCAGTAACACCCTGGAGTTACAGAGCCATTTAGAAACCAATTGAATCGTTTTTCTCTCTTCTCCTTGCTCACAGTGACGGGTCACCCTGACCAAGGAGCTATTAAAGAGACACATAAGACGCTTTGCTACTTCACCTGGCTGGCATCTGACTTTACCAGCCTTTCTGTCACCACCAGACCCTGAAGCTTTAACTTCCATGTCAGAAAGAACATTCCAGAAAAACAGAAAAGTTAAAAGAATGAGGGATGGTGGCATTTATTTTATTTCAAGTATTTTTCCAACCCTGAAGGAGAGAAGCTAGCTTTTTTCTGAAAATTTCCTAATTTTCCCTCATTTCTAAACATACCATAGCTAATGACTAAGCAAGGTTTATTTTCCCCAAAAGAGTCGAAAAAAGAAAAAAAAAACTATCTCCTAATGTTAAACTGTCTTCTGGAGAAGGATCAGGCAAGTCCTCTAATCCCTCTGGACCTCAGAGAAATTGATAATCCCAAGTGCTAAGGTCACCCCAAGGAAAGTGCCTCATGCAGACTTGGGAGGCAGCAGGTCATTAGCACTTACTCACCTACTGAGTGTATTGATAAGAATATTAACTGCCAATTTCAAAGTCCTTTGACATATTAGGCTCTCTCTGAAGCTGTCAGAGTCTGTCATAGCCTGCAGTGAAAGTCACAGGGACATGGGAGAGAGAAGTCAGTCACTTATTTCAAACCTGTCAGAATCATGGCTGAAAAAAATCACTATGGTTTGAATGCATCCCTCAGATTTCATGTGTTGGAAACGTAGTCCCCAAATTCATGTGTTGATGGTGTTTGGAAGTGGGACTTTTGAGGGGCCATTGGGATTAGATGAGGTCATGAGGGTGAGGCCCACATGATGAGCCGGTGGCTTTATAGAAGAGGAAGAGAGGGCCTAGAGAGATGGCTTGGTCAGTAAAGCGGCTGCCATGCAAGCATTTGACCTGAGTTTGATCCCCAGCACCCACATAAAAGCCCAGCACGACAGAACAAGTCTATAACCACAGCCCTAGGGGTAAGGAGGCAGAGACAGATGGATCTCTGAAGCTCATTGGCCAGCCAGCCTAGCTGAATCGATGAGCTCCATGTTCGATGAGGGACCCTGTCTCAAAAATAAGGTGGAAAGTGCTCAGAAAAGACACCTGATAACCTCTGCCCCCCCATACCACACACACACACACACACACACACACACAAACACAAAAAAAGAAGAATGACCTAAGCTGACATACACTTCCTCCGTCTCATCATGCAACACCTTTGCTGTGCTATGGTGCAAGTGCCCAGCCAGATGCCAGCACCAGGCTTGCAGCTTTCAGAACCATGAGCCAAAATAAACAACATAAAAGCCCAGCACGACAGAACAAGTCTATAACCACAGCCCTAGGGGTAAGGAGGCAGAGACAGATGGATCTCTGAAGCTCATTGGCCAGCCAGCCTAGCTGAATCGATGAGCTCCATGTTCGATGAGGGACCCTGTCTCAAAAATAAGGTGGAAAGTGCTCAGAAAAGACACCTGATAACCTCTGCCCCCCCATACCACACACACACACACACACACACACACACACACACACACACACACAAACACAAAAAAAGAAGAATGACCTAAGCTGACATACACTTCCTCCGTCTCATCATGCAACACCTTTGCTGTGCTATGGTGCAAGTGCCCAACCAGATGCCAGCACCAGACTTGCAACTTTCAGAACCATGAGCCAAAATAAACCTCTCTTCATTGTAAATGACTTTGTCTCATGTTTTTTGTTATAGCAACAGAAAATGAACTATGGTAAGAGCAAACCACTATTCTATTGAGTCATCCTAGGAGTCTATGGGTTATTTCCCCATTAAGACAGTAGTGCAAGACAACATTCAGCTCTTATGTCGAAGTTTCTGTGGGTCAAGCATTTGAAAGGCACTTTGCCTGGGGTATCCAGCTCTGAGCCCCTCAAAAGAGGCTATTTTATCTTCCTTCTATAAATTGCTTTGGTCAGTGTTTCTATCACAGCAACAGAAAAGTGGCTAATACAGGAGGCAACAGGCTCTACTTTTTGAGGGAAGAAATACCAAAGAGTTTATGAATATACATATTTTAAAGCCACCACAATCCACTCTCTTGGGCACAAATTGTTCATTTTTACCATATTCAAAGTATAACTTTTTGGGTAACTTTTTGGGGCATTGCTTTGGTCAGTGTTTCTATCACAGCAACAGAAAAGTGGCTAATACAGGAGGCAACAGGCTCTACTTTTTGAGGGAAGAAATACCAAAGAGTTTATGAATATACATATTTTAAAGCCACCACAATCCACTCTCTTGGGCACAAATTGTTCATTTTTACCATATTCAAAGTATAACTTTTTGGGTAACTTTTTGGGGCTGGTGAGATGGCTCAGTGGTTAAGAACTCATACTGCTCTTGCTGAGGACCCAAATTCAGTTCCCAGCACCCATGTTGGGTGGTTCACAACTACCTCTAACTCAAGCTCCAGGGGAGCAGAAGCCCTCTCTGGCCTCAAAGGTACCTGCACTTTTGTGCACATACTCATACACAGACATGCGCACACACACACGCACATGCACACACACACATACATAATTTTTTAAATTATATGCTTTATTCTCAAGAGCCCACACAATTAGATTCCTCCTGAGTTTCACCAGGAAATCCAGGTTGGTAGCACCTAACTCGTGTCTAAGTGCTGATCCCTCACTGTAGCTTCTGTTGATCTGAAGACCTGTGAATTAAAGGAGACAAGTCACCTGTCCCCAAGTGCCCACCCCCTCACAGAGGGCTGTTGCTGCTCTAAATTGGGGAAGAGGTAATGGTCTCTGGGCCACAATAGTTCTAAGCTCCACTAAGCAACAAGTCATCCACTCCTTAAAGAGAATGCCCCTGGAGCTGGCTCTTGGATTTGGTTCTGTCCTCTGAGTATGCAAGGCTAGTCATGTTCTCACCCTGTCTACAGAAAGAAACACCAAGGATTACAGACGACAGCCATGGAAACCAGCTGCATTGAATGAGACGACACTCATTCAGAACTTGACAGGCAAAAGGCCTGGGTGGTTCACTGATAGCAGGGACACCAGAAATAAGAAAGGTGAATAAGAAAGGACACAATGTGCTGCAGCCAGGCCTGCAGAGTCCAATTACTTAAAGTCATTAAATGAAATTCATTACAGAAGCAACAACTTTGCTAAGTTTTGGAGTGCTTACAACATGGTTGGTACTGCTGTAAGCACTGGTTTCAAACCAGTCCAGAGGCTGGGTAAAGACTCCATGTTGTAGAGTCTATATAGTCCTGACTTCCAGTGTTTCTATACCAACGAAGTGCTGACTGTTCCCTGTCCCACACCCAGGTCCTG
>NW_008346683.1:1063626-1079323 GCF_000622305.1 Nannospalax galili | reverse complement strand
GCCGCTGTCCTAGTTAGCCTTCTATTGCTGTGATAAAATGCTGACCAAAACCAACTTGGGGAGGAAAAGGTTGATTTCCGCTTACAGTACAGTCCTTCACTGAGGGAAGCCAGGGCAGGAGCTCAAGCAGGAACTTGGAGTCATAAACTGGCAAATACTGCCCACTGGATTGCTCCCCTGGCCTGTGCCCAGCCTGCTTTCTTGTACAACCCAGGACCAACTACCCAAAGGTGAGACTGGCCACAATGGGCTGGACCCTTCCACATAAATTAGCAATTAAGAAAATGTCCCCAAGATATGGCCACAGGGCCATTCAGTGGAGGAAATGACTCAGTTGAGGTTCCCTCCTCCCAAGTGTGTCAAATTAACAACTGAGCTATCCAGCACAGTCACTGCTGATTCTATGAATCAGACAATTTACCCCAAACAAGTGGTTAGCAAGACTCTTCAAGTTTTATGTTTGGATGCTGTAGGAAAACCAGCGTCCCTCTGGGTTTGGACACAGGGTACCTCCAGTAGGACAGGGACCCTATTTCAGGGCGTACTGGGGGAGGAACACCACAACAGCTGCAGGCTGCGACAACTGAGCTATCCAGCACAGTCACTGCTGATTCTATGAATCAGACAATTTCCCCCAAACAAGTGGTTAGCAAGACTCTTCAAGTTTTATGTTTGGATGGTGTAGGAAAACCAGCATCCCTCTGGGTTTGGACACAGGGTACCTGCAGTAGGACAGGGACCCTATTTCAGGGCATACTGGGGGAGGAACGCCACAACAGCTGCAGGCTGCATGAAGGGCAGTTAGAGAAGTCATCCAGGGAATCTGAGCTCCTCCTGGGAGCTTCCAACAGTAATTCTGAGGCAATGGCATGGCCTTAGTCCCTAGGCTGGAGATCAAGGGTAACTGGAGACACTGATAAGCTCAAAGACATGATTGACTCCCATCTTAAACCCTCTCTTCAGTTCACAGTCTAACTCACGGACTCCCATGAGTCAAGCTTTATACCTTGTCCACCTGACCCTTCAGTCACATTTACAAGAATGGGATGCCTTCCTAAGTACTAACCTGAATAGTGTCCCCTCACTCCAGGAGGGCATCATATGTAAGACTTACACCACCAAATCCAAAGTACTCACTCTTGCAAAATCACAAAATATCTATGCATCTAACAGACTGCCACAGGCCCCCATTCCTCAGCCTCGTGTATTAACAATGGGTTTATTGGTCCAGGTGAGCATCAGCAGAGGAGGAAGAAGGACTCAGCTGTGTTCTCGCTCTTAAATCTGCCCCCACATAACAAAAACATGACTGAGAGCTGCCACTCACAACACTCACCACATATTTATCTGCTCAAATTTATAATTTCCTCAGAGATAGACTACCAGAATCCCGGTAACAGGGGACTGGAGGTGATGGATAGAGGCTGTGATAATCAATATTCACTGTCAACTTGAGTGGACTTAGAATCACTATGGAAAGACTCCTCTGCACCACCACACCTGGCTCCTCTGGGTGTTTCCATAAATATGTTTCCAGAAAAACTTAACTAAAGAGGAAAGACCCAACCCTGAATGTAGGCAGTATCCTTATATGGAGTGGGGTCCTGGACTGAATAAAAGCAGAAAGCAGTCTGAGTACCATCATCCATTGCTGTCTACTTTCTGACTGTGGACACAATGTCACCAGCTGCCTCATGCTCCTGCCTCCATGCCTTTCTGCCATGATGAACCGTGTTCCTTCTTCAAATGTAAGCCAAAATAAACCCTTCCTCCTTTGAGCTGATTCCTGTCAGGTGTTTGATCACAGCAATGAAGAAAGTAACTAATTCAGGGGCCTTCTATATTTTATCTCATCAGAGCACATTTGATCTCCATATTGCAGAAATGAATCTTCAAGTACACATTGCAAATAGCTCAGCATGTGCACACTGGTAATGGTTTGCTTGCTCTAAGTTAACCCCTACCCAGCCCAGGTGACACCTGGAGGATACAAGAGTGACACCAGCAGACATGGACCAAACTCAGTGGCCCTGAAAGTGCCTGGAACCTAGCTGTCCAGACAGAAAACAATGAGGACAAGGTGTAGAATATGTAAGGAGAGAGACACTGACACCATGAATCACAGGGACAAGGCTGACCACCTGACCTTGCCTGATTCAGACAAGACTGAGCTCTAGAATGACTGACTGTTCCCAATATAATTACTTGCTTTAGATGAGATGGAAGGCAGTTTTCTGGGGCATGAACCTGCTGTCTTCCCAGATCACTAACCTTCTGAATAAAGCATAACTTAAACATTCACTCTCTTTCTCTGCTAGCTGACGGTGGTGACAGTTGACGCATCTCCAGTGTCCCAGTTACACCAGCACCCTCTTTCCTCTGCCCCAGGAATGAATTCCCAGAATGGTCTCTGCTTTGGTCTCATGGTGTCTTTTCAATCACTACGTGTCCAGTGCCTGCAACAAGCTCAAGAGGCATTTGATGGATGGATAAACCAGTAATGAATCAACTGCAATAGAGAAGCCAGGGGCAGTAGAGAGAGGAGTGAAAATAAAAAAGTGGTAGGAGCTAGAGAGATGGCTCATTGTTTAAGAGCACTGGCTACATGGCAGTTAACAACCATCCCAGCACCCACATGGCAGCTAACAATCATCCATAACTCCAGTTCCAGGGGATCCAATGCCCTCTTCTGGCCTCTGCAGGCATTGCATGACACAGGTGCACTTACATACACGTAGGTAAAACACTCATACACATAAAATTAAAATAAATAAATTTTTAAAGATAAGAAAGTGGGAAACATTACATCTGTTTAGTGTGGGCATGCCTTCCCATGACAAAGGCTGTAGAATGGAATTTAACCTACAGTAAGGGGGCAGGGGCGAACTGGGAGGAGAATCCACAGAGCTATTCAGGGGTGCTGAGTGCAAGGTTACAGGATGCCTTGACTGATGAAGAGGAGTCCTTGATGAGGGTACTGCTGCTCTGTGTCCCCAGAGAGTTGTGTGACTATAAGGAAGAACCTGGTTCCTGCCCAGGACAGCTAAGCTCTCCATGTATCCTTCCCCGATGCCGTACCTCCTGCAGGAGGAAAGAGGAATTCACTCCCACCTGAGCCTCAAAAGCTGAGTGAGGACAAAGGGAACCCTCAAGCCCCTAGTTGTCCTTCCCCTTGCTATCCATGGGCCTTGGGCTGCATCACTGTTCTGTTCTATCCTTTGCCCAGATGATTTGGGCTTCAGACCCCCTGAGGCCCAGAGACGGTCTCCACTCTCCTTTCTTCGTTTATTTTTCTTCTTTTTAAAGTGTGTGTGTGTGTGCTTTATATGTACATGTGTATATACATGTTTCCATTTGTATAGGTACACATGGGGGTGCACATGTATACACATGCATGTGGAGTTCCAAGTTCAGGAATTGAAGTCAGGCATCTTCCTTAATCACTCTCCACCTTATTCTTTGAGGCAGGGTCTCTCAGTTAAACCCAGAACTCACTGATTGGTCTAGTTTTACTACCCAGCTTGCTCCAGGGATTCCCCCATCTCAGAGGCTGGAATTACAGGCCCAGCCACCACACACAACCAGCATGTCTGTGGGTTCTAAGGATCTGAACTCCAGTCCTCACACTTGCACAGGAAGCACTAAAACCACTGAGCCATCTCCAAGCCCCCACTCTCTCCTTTCTACAGACTCTGCCAACTATACATCCAGAGCTTCAAATCTGGCTGTCCTGGTACAACTTGAGAGTAAGCTGGGCACCCAGACTTGTAAGGAGAGGCCAGAGGTGGGTAGGTAGGCACAGAGGCCAGAACCTGAGAAGTCCCAAGAGATGGCGCTGGCAGGAGGCACTGGCCTTTCTGCTCCTCCCCACAGAACCCTAACCAGGCCAGTGATGCTCAGCTACCTCTGAGCAAAAGCAAAGTCTTCACATCACTGAGACAGGGCTTTCCAGGGCTCCTTGACCCAAGCCCCTCAGGCAGACTTGTCTGCATTGCCCCCAAGCCTGCCTCATTTTAGATGTTTTTGGATGAGCCACCTCGCTCCCTTTGGACACCAGGAGAATCAGAAAATAGGATGACCTGTAAGCAAGTGGACAAATGAAAGAAACTCAGACATTAACATCCATGCAATTCCTAAAAGTACACACACAATATCTCTACATGTGTCCATGTGTGTAGCCGAAGGCTATAAAACAAGAAACCGTGCCAAACAGGAGAAACCTCCCTTCAAGTTGTTGGCCAGGGTATTCCAAGAGACTCCCAAAATTACACAGCGTATTGTCACAGCTGTTGGTTTCCTTCCAGAACCTGAAGGTAAGACCCTATTGCTAAATACAGGACATACTTCAGATACAGGACTTGAAACAATGGAGCTGGAACTGACCTGGAAGCCACCTCCTTGAAGACCAGCTCTCATAGCTTTGGAGGACACTATGCAAGCTGCTAAGAGAGAACATCAATTGATGGTCCAACCCCAGCTTTAAGGCCTAATAGCCACAACTATAACTGGCATAGCAAACTACATTGGGGCAGTAGCAGCACTTTTATCTTGGGGGTAATCACCAGCTACCTATTGAATTTAAAGCCCACTCAATAGGAAGGAACTCATGTGTGATACTGTACACGTAGCCAAATATACATGGCTGGAGAGGTCATAGATCCTAAAGAAAACTCTAAGGCTGTCACGTTCCTGTAGCAGGAGGCCTCCAAAGATGGAGCAGACCCAGAGCCCTGGGATTCAGCGAGAATTTACTTCACTTCTTGGTCCGCAAATAGCCCGCCAAAAGGAGCCCAAGCCTCCATACCCTTCCGTATCCTGCTCACAAGACCAGTGACTGCTGACAGACTTTGTGGCGTGGACCAATCAGAAAACGATACGCTGACTAAAGGGACTTGGGGGGGGAGAAAAGGGAACTATAAGGCCTACCCCCTCCTGCATTAAAGGAGCCTGCTTCACCTCGCCTAGTGCTTGCTTCTACCCGACTCCCGGGGTCTGTGTGTCGTGACTCTGCGCCTCTTGCCCCCCCTAATCGGCAGGGGACCTGATCCAGGTTAGGGTCTTCACAGCTGGCCTGAAGAGAACCCGCAACACATTCCTAGATAAATGTAATTTCTTACTATATTCTAAGTATGAATCCTTATATTTACAGACAAGTATGGGCTATAGGAGACAAGTATGCCCAAAATTTCAACAAAAACACTTTGAAGAAAAAAATCAAAACAGTGCTATTCCACATAAGGCTGGCCTCCAGAGCCTGCTAAAGGGCCCACAGATGGTGCAGGCCCAAACTCAAGACCAGGATGGTGAACTGGGCTAAGTAAGCCTTAAAGACAGCAGGCAGGCCAGGGCCACTTGCTTCATGGAACCAGGAATAGTTTGGCCTACCTTAAGAAAGCAACCCAGGGGCTGGAGAGATGGCTGAGTGCTTAAGAGCACAGGCCACTCTTGCAGAGGACCCAGATTCAGTTCCCAGCACCCACATAACAGCTAACAACCATCAGCAACTCCAGTTCCATAGGATCAGACTCCCTTCCCTGGTCTCTATAGGCATTGTACTCATGTGGTACAATTATACACATGCAGGCAAAATGTTCATACATATAAAATAAGAAATAAAATATTTTAAAAATCAGGATCAGGCTAGGGATCAGGCTAGTTCAATCCCAGCACTATATAAATCAGGATCAGGCTAGTTCAATCCCAGCACTATATAAATCAGGATCAGGCTAGGGATCAGGCTAGTTCAATCCCAGCACTATATAAATCAGGATCAGGCTAGTTCAATCCCAGCACTATATAAAACCCAGCATGGTGGCACACACCTACCCATCCAAAAGTACTTGGGAGCTAGAGGTGGGACCATCAGAAGCTCAAAGGTCAGCCTCAGCTACATAGAGAGTTCAAGACCAACCTGGGCTGCATTTGAGAAGTCAAAAGAAGAAAAACAGGCTCAAGCCAAGGCCAGAATAAGCTGGGCAGAAGTAAGGAAGAGGTTTGCAACCTGACAGCCATGAGCATGCCCAGGTCTTCTAGAGACCAGGCCTAGGATGGTATATTAGTTACTTGTCTTGTTCCAGTGACAAAATACCAGGGGGAGAAAAGTCAACTTAAGGAAGGAAAGCCTTGTCTCACAGTTCAAAGACACAGTCCACCATGGGATGGAAGACAGAGCAGCAGGGGCTTGAGGCTGCTGCTCACATGGCATCCACAGTCAGGAAGCAGAGCAAAATAAATGCTGGTGCTCAGCTCCCTTTCCCCTTTTTATGCAATCTGGGACTCACGCCCACTTGGTGATGCCCACATTCAGTGTGGGTTTTCCCATTTCAGTTAACCCAATTTAGATAATCCCTCATAGACCTTCTCAGAAATTTGTCTCTTAGGTGATTCTAGATCCTGTCAAGTTAACAATGACTATTAACCATTACAGATGATGAGATCAGTCTGCAGGCCTCCCTTTGAATCTTAACTGCCAAGTTTGGGTCACAAAACTAGTAATTAACAGGAGAGGCATTTGAACCCACTGGTCAAACTCCAGAGTCAATGACAGTGATAAAGGACACACACTTTTGCACCAAATGGACGACTCAACAGAAAGTCCAGAAGGAAATCTGGAAACATTTACGTTCCTTCAGTTTATAGAGATGATGCTGAGCCAGAAGCTGCTGTCAGGGCTGGGACTACAGCATGGCATGTTGTTACTAACATGCTTCCTCTATCTCCATAGTCTGCTGTCCTCTCCAGGACGGGAAGAGTCTTGTGAGACTCTCAGTGACTCCCGTGCTTGCTCTGGGTCTTCTTCCTATGCTGAAATGATCAGATTCAAACTGGGTAGAAGGTTATGTTCCTGCCTAAGAGCTGCCAGACTGTCAGAAACATGCCAACAGCTCAGAATCTGCAGAGGGGAGGGAAGGTATAAAAGATTCTCCTTTCCTTGCTGAGCAAGGAAGGGATCATTAAGTACTCAAAGGTCCAAGGCAATACAAAATGTTTAACAATTGCCAGGAGTTATTGGAGAGGATTGGCAGGGAGAAGGGGGTGGGCAGTGAGCAAAAGACTTCAAGTCTACAAAGTGGTTTGTATCCCAGGGGGCCCAAGAAAGAGGCTTGAAGTTCAGCTGTCACTGAAGACAAGGTATAAGATTGCCTGAAGCAAGAGCTGGGCCCCCAATACCTTTATGGAGAAGGGTGTGAGCCAAACTTGGGCCCTGAGGAAACTGGGTAGGATTATGAGAATGATACAAGACCCCCGGTCCTGTGTGAAAAGACAACAAAGGAAAAGCAAACTATCAGAAATATTACAGAGCAGGGGTGAGCAGCATTCCAGTCAAAGATCTCATATAAACAGATGAGGGAGGAAAAATAGCATTAACCTCTAATGGATAAATGAGCAAAGGATATAAACGGGCGGCTCACAAAACGGGAAAAATAAATGATTAATAATGGAAAAAAAGAATCCTTCAGTGTTATGATTTGAATATGAAATGCAGCCCCCAGGCTCATATGTTGAGGCTCAGGTCCCCAGATGGTACCATTGTTTTGAGAGGTGTTGGGAACTCTACGAAATGGGGTATCACTGAAGTAAATAGGTCACAGGTTGGAAGGTGGGTCCTTGGGACTATAAGATAAAAAGTCTTATTAACCATTCATCCCACAAACACAGAGAGCTTTTATATTCAAAATTATGTAGATTTTAAAGATGCAAAAACAAGTCAGGATCCTGACCCCAAAGGCTTGTAGTCAGATGGGAGACAAATATACATATTAATAATTGCGGTAGAATATGGGTGCCTGATAGACAGGAAAGACCAACCACCCCAGGATTTGTGGCAGTGTTTCTTGGTGGGTATGAAGAACAGATTGATTGATGATTGATGATTGATTGATTGATTGATTGATTGATTGAGACAGGATCTCGTGTAACTGAGATCCCGATGGCCCTGCCAAGCTGTCCTAGAACAGGGCTTCTCAACAGCAACACTGTAGACACAGTAGTAATACTTCATCAGGATGGAAGATGGAGGAGGTAGCTTCCTTGACCACTACTCATAGCCAGAGAAGCCTCCAGAATTGCCAGTGCCCTGAACGAAGTAAAATTGCCCCAACTGAGAGTCACTGTCCCAGAGGGCCAGGCCTTCTGCAGTCATCCTCTGCCCAGCCAAGTCCAAGTTCCTACCCTCATGGCAGGTGTAAGAACAGCGAGCTTCATCAGGTCACGTTAGTTCAGCACAGCCCCTGCCCAGAAGAAATGTTTAATGCAAGCCATTCATTGGCATCACAACTCTGAAGCACAGAGGCCATTTGCCCACCTGCGAAGAAAACGGAAGCTCAGGAAAAGGAAGGGAAGTGCCTAGGGTCACGCAACAGGGATTCACATTTAGATCTGTGTGACTCCAAAACCTCTGGCCCTCATCATCTCAGACACTGGATCTCATTATCCATCAAGCAATGGACAGAGGGCATCCAGTCCTAAACCTGAATACTGGGCCACCACCTGCTCCTGGGGATGGTCCCAAGCCAGGATAGCCCAGCCAAGAAGTACAATCCATCAGTCCAGCAAGGTCAAATCCTACAGTCAGAGAGAGAGTGGCAGGTAAGGGCTCCCATGGCCAGGACTAAAACCAGGGTCTCACTATTTCTGACCCTCTTATCTCAAGGTTGCCTCCCCCTCAACCATGTGCCCCAGAGAGCAAGAACTATTGCTACACTGATTCCCAGGGCCGGGCGTAGATAGCAAGCCTTGTGTATGAGTACTGGAAAACAGAGACCATGGATGGCCAAGCAAACGAACATAGCTCAAGTTCATGGAAAATTAGTCTAGACAAAAGAAAGAAGTCCACCTCTGTGACTCAAAATCGGGTACCTCAATGTGGGAACAGAGAAAGGCTGTGGCTTCAGGATCCTGAATTGAGCTACCTTGACCTCTGCAATCCAAGGAAAGCTAGCCTCAGGCTGAGAATCTTCCAGCCAAGTGCTGCTGTAAGTGGGTGTGGGGCCGGGAGGACTAGGTCACAGCCCCTGAAGTCCCCTGACAGTCAGGCTCCAAGGTGTCCCAGGTCTAAGAAGTGCAGGCAGTGTCAACTACTTTGTTGAGCAGCATTTGTTCTCTGGACCCACAAAGAGCACCGTAATGAAACAGTTCTCCTGAGAACTGCAACAGAAGGTGACTCCTTTTTCCTTCCCTCACAGGCTCATGACTCTAATCATAAAATACTCTCTGTTTCAAGTATGTAAGAGAAAATACTTCTAAATCCATTAAGTTGCTAATGCATGCATTCCAAGACCAGAAAGAAAGGTATAGGATTGATGGATGTACCTGTCATATTTATGGTTGATAGCAGTGTGATTAATGGGCTTTGCAGTTTGTAACGCAATGCTCACTTCACTCTCCTCTTCAAGCTCAGGGTGATTTATAGGAGCCGGTGCTGCCGTTGCATTTCAGTGGTATGACAGTGATCGCACTCTATCACCCCAGATTATCAATGAGGTTCCCATGAGAAAACGATATCCCAGACTCAGTGTGCCTGAGAGAGAACATATCTTGGGAATATTTGTGTCTGGCCATCTGAGGTTCGTGATCTTCTCCCCTAAGAGTTCTTCATATCTAAGATAAGGGGGTTGCAGGTGTTTGGAGATAGGACAGAGCTGGGTCTCTTCTACCCAGAAGCCTGGTTTCATCCTTCACCAAACTGTGCAGTGGTTCCTATCTTTTTCTACAAGCTCCCCATCCTCCTGGATCCAACTTCAACAGGCAGTCAACCAAGGATACTCTTTTTTGCATCTGTTTTGTAGCTATTTCCTCCAAACTAAACATTCCCTCCTGGAGAGAGGAGGAGAAAAGAGACTCCTCATATTTTTACTTATACTTATACTTATAGGTACACTTACAAGGCTCAGGGAGCTCCTGAAAGCCAGGCCCAGTACCCAAAGTTGTAAAAGCTGTAAACAATTGCTGGACAGGAGACTCTTAGATAGACCAGTTCAGCTGCCTACAAGCCATGCAGAGCATTCCAGGTTTGCCACTGTCATGAGTAACCGCCCATACTGGGGTGGGCTTTTCTGGACAGAAGCAACTTAAAGGAAGAAGGATTTATCTTGGCTCAGTTTCATGGAGGAGAAGGCATGGTAGTGTTCATGCTGATAAGGGGGCTCCCAACTACAACATCAGGAGCATGGGGTGACTTGTTCACACCATGTCTGACCAAGAAATAGAGAGAACCTAGGCTGGAACCAAGACCAGTCTATAACCCATAAACCCCACTCTCCTCCCCCCCTGCCATAAGCCTATGTTGACGCCCCCTGTCCAAAGCATTCCTCTGATGAGGAAAAATTAACCTAATGTAGAACTAATGAACCATGACTTCAGTATAACTTTGTTCTGTGTGGTAGATGAATAAGAACTAGCATATTTGACAAGAACCTTGTATACTCCTAACAATAAGTATGCATGTTGACATGTGTGGAAGTAGCAGGACTCTGGAAGCTTCTACTTGTGCTCAAATTATAAAAGCCACTCTGAGCTCAGTCTCGGGCTGAGCTAAGACAAGGCAGACAACCACACACACCACAGTCTGTGAGCTCCTTGAAGAATGCTGCCTCTTAAAGTGGCCTTGAGAAGCACCTCCCACAATGTATCTTATTTGTTAAACTATTTAAGATTGTAGGGATATCAGCCTATTACTGGGAAATGTTACAATCCCACACTTACCCAAAATAACTGCTTTTTTGTAAAAACTATGACTGTTAGAGGATGGAGAGATGGCTCAGCGGTTAAGAGCACTGACTGTTCTTGCAGAGGATCCAGGTTCGAGT
This sequence comes from Nannospalax galili, assembly GCF_000622305.1. Taxonomy (NCBI): domain Eukaryota; kingdom Metazoa; phylum Chordata; class Mammalia; order Rodentia; family Spalacidae; genus Nannospalax; species Nannospalax galili. Next base: position 1,068,515 of record NW_008346683.1, on the reverse strand, counting down.
CCCAGCACCCACATGGAGGCTTACAATCATCCGTAACTCCAGTTCCAGGGTATCCAACACCCTCTTCTGACCTCTGTGGGCATTATATGACACGGGTACACTTACAGTCATGCAGGCAATACACTCATACACATAAAATTTTTAAATAATTTTTTAAATTTTTTAAATGATGACTGTTTAGATTTCTTAAAATAGCCTAAGAGGCACATATGTTTCTATGCAGGAAGTCTCAAATTCACTTATATGATTACTGCCAAGGGGTGACATGAAAAATCCTATAAAAGCCTGTATATGTTTCTGGTCCATACCTTGTTTCCCACAGCAGAAGCTCAGACCAGGCCCACATGTAATAATTTCCTGTGCATCCTGAGTATGGTTTGAGTCTTCTCAGCATTCCAGGCCAGACTCACATTAATTCCCATAACACTACAACCTTTCAAACAGCATCACCAGCTGAGGTCAAAGTGTTCATATACTTAAGGCTGTAAGAGACATTTTGCATCCAAACCATGTCAAGTAGAATGTGTGAGTTTTCCTGGGAAAACACGAAAAAATGTCTATTCACCCCAGATAGGGCCCTGATGACAGGCCAAAAGAAAAACTATCCCGTTCAAATGTAGCTTATCAGTGAGCCAGTGAGCTTACTGGGATCACTTACAGGAGCACAGACGGGATGAGGGAGCCACTTAAGGGAACATGGGTGCCTCAAATGCAACTGCATCACCAAAAAGCCCATCCTGGTTCTGTAAGCCTCACTTGCCCAGTGAGAGGTTCTCTAACACCCAAATACAGCTGTCCACTGGGTGGTGGCTGAAGGGCAGATGGGAGTGAGCACTGATTAGCCTGGATTCTAGATGAATGGGAGGAGACTTGTGACCAACCACGTAAAGGTGGTAAATTCTCAAAGCGGTTTGCAGTAAAGGGGAATAGACAGATAAGGGGAAGAATCAGGGTTCAAGGAAGGGAAAGACTGTCACTATGCTTCTGGGGGTCATCCAGGACTGTGAGGGCGAAATTGGAGTGAGAGGAGAGAGAGATGGAGTTTCTCACGGAGGTTGGGAGGAGGACAGGAATGTCTCATCCACTGCATCAGGAAGGAAATGGGATCAGCAGAGAGAGGACTGCCTCTCACTCACTGTGCATGACTTCACTCACTGAACCCCAGAGCAACTGTCACCTGTTGGCCCAGCCTACCCAACTGCGACTGCCTGGCCAAGTTCCTCTATCTGCCTCTCCCCATAGCCTACTGTCAAGTTTAAGGAAGAAGAGAAGGTAAGTTTGAGAGAAAAGCACTGAGACAAGTTGCCCCTCAGTGAGGACCTTATCAAGAGAGTTATCAGTGGCACCAGCAGACATATTCTGAAGCAAGAAGACCTTCTATTCTGCCAAAGCTAAGTGGTCCATTTTTAAAGGTTTCTAAGGGAAAGGAGAGGTTCCAGACCATGAAGCAGCAGCTCAGTTAATAAGTAACCTGTGTTATAGGGTGTAGACGACTCAGGTTTACATGCTAAGAGTCAGATGTGGGGAGGCACTAAATGGGGAGCAGGGCCCGTTAATGTGTGACTGTAGTTCAAGCTGCCTCAGACTCAGATGGCAGGGGCTGGGTATTTCCAACCTGCAGTGGCCTTATCTGTTAAGCCTGGTGAGCTGGGTTACCTGGAAGGCCTGGACTTTCTAGCACCCGCCCACCTCCATCCTGGGCTTTCCACAGCTGGCCTCTATTCTCAGTGCTCCTATCCCTGAGAGATTCTGGCAAGGTGCCAGCAAGTGGCACCCTAGACACACACAGATGGGCAGAAAAACATAGCCATGCCCTTGGTAGCCCCGGTGGAGCTTTAAGAAGCTAGCAGTCAAGGACCTGGGCTGTCTACACAGCTGCACAATCAGAGCCCACTCTGTATATATCACTGCCAAATGCTAGTGATATGTACAGGCAGAAGATTCAAAAGTGGCCGAGCCCTAGCTCTCTGCATCCTCTCCCTTTGGAAGCTATTGCGGCCTCTTTGGGGGATTACAGCAGTGCATCTGCCACAGCCAGGGCAGCCTTGATGGAGCAGGGAGACTGGACAACACTGAAAGTCTGCATGTCCAGGTGAAACCCTGGGTCTCTGAGGCCTCTGGGTTGGAGCATCCACCTGAGCAGAGCTAAGTAACAGAAACCTCAGCAAGAAGGTAGAATGGCCGGCTGATGGCCAGGCACCATGGGGAAGGCTCTGGTTGAGTCCTAGTGCCTGGGGTTAGGAGCCTGATGTTCTTCATAGTGAGCTGCAGAAATGTCACAGCAGCTGGGGTGCAGAGACCAAGGGGTAGCCTTGCTGAGTCCTGCATCTCCTGACAGCCCCAACTGCGCTGAGGTGCACAAGCCTTTCTCTGAGTCAGTGCAGGCTCCACAGAGGCCAGAGCCCAACAGCAGTGGGAATCCCTTTATAAATGTGTCAAGGTAGAAAAGAGGGAATTGAGTCCTCACTGTCAGCGAGTCAGAGGGAGAGCAGAAGAGAGTCAGGGAAGAGGCTTCCAGCTCCTCTTCACAAGGTTGATCGGGGGGTGTCTGTCTGTCTGTCTGTCTGTCCTCTGCTTTCTCCTTTAGTCTCTGTTTCTTCACCTCTCCTCATCAACGTCTTTTCTGCCTCTCAATCTCTCTCCCTTTTCCTGTTTTTCCTTTCTTCACCTCCATACTCTGCTTCTAAACTAATCAGGATAGGAAGATGCATTCATTAATATTTGCAGGTTAACCGCTATGCTTTGGGGGAGGTGTTTTTGTTTTTGTTGAGGGGGAGTTGTTCTACTACTGTTTTTGAGTCAGAGTCTAACCCTGTAGCCAGGCTAGCCTGAAACTCACTACGTAGCCCAGGCTGGCCCAGAATTCATGGTGATCCCCCTATTAGAGGCCTGCACCACTCTGCCCACCTTGACCTCTATTCTTGATCGTTAATATCAAGCACTGAACCAAAGTCATTAGGTAATACTGTAGATATAGAGATGGATGATAGATAGAGGAGATACATGCACAACAGTCCCTGAAGGCAAAATAGTAATGTTGACCATTAAATAATAAGCCATGTATCCACAGTGTGCCAGGTGCTTCAAGCACTAGAACATTTCATATTCAGGGCTAGAGAGATGACTCGGTGGTTAAGAGTACTTACTGCTCTTCCAGAGGACCCAGGTTCAGTTCCCAGCTAACAATGATGGCAGCTAACAATCATCTGTAACTCCAGTTCCAGGGGATCTGACACCTTCTTCTGGCCTCTGTGGGTTTGCACACACATAATGCATACATACAGGCAAAATACTCTTACACATAAAATATAAATAAATCAAAATTTTAAACATTTTACACTCAAAATAACCCTGAATCAAGTACTATTGTTATCATTATTACACAATTGAAAAGAATCAAGGCACAAGTAACTTGCTAAGTCACACGCTTCATGTGTGTGCACATGTATGTGCACATATGCACATACACATGTGCCCACTGCTAGGGATGAAACTCAAAGCCTCATGCATGCTAAGCAGGCACTCTACCATTGAGCCACCTTTCCAGCCAGTGAGTCAAAATTCAAATCCAAGTGGTTTGCATTCAAAGTCTATACCGATGACACAAAGGTTGAGTGACATATTTAACAACACCCAGCCAAGAACTTATCCAGCTAGGATGACAGATCAGGAATGTCTGATCCCAAAGCCTAGTTCTTTCCTTCCAGCAGAACACGTGTGGGAAGGGAAGGAGGAGGGAGTTATAAGAGAGGCTAGAAAGGCTACCACGAGGAAAGTACATCATATACCTATTTAAAAATGTAAGTAGTCAGCAAGATGGCTCAGCTGGTAAAAGGCACTTGCTAGGCAAGCCTGGCAACTAGAGTTTGATCGCCAGTTTGATCCCACCACGTACAGGTGAATGAGAGAACTGACTCCACAGAGCTGTCTCTGACCTTCACATATGCACTGTGCCGTGTACCCCACACACACAACCATGATAAATAAAATTTTTAAAAATAATAAATGTGCTGGAGAGATGACTCAGTGGTCTAGAGCACTGGCTGCTCTTGCAGAGGACCTGAGTTCAGTTCCCATCACTCACACAGCAGCTCACAGCTGTCTGTAACCCCAGTTCCAGGGGATCCAGTGCCCTCTTCAGGCCTCTGTGGGCATTGCACGACATGGGTGCTCATGTATACATGTAGGCAAAACACTCATACATATAAAATAAAAATAAATTAAAATTTTAAAACTAGATGTAATGAAACTCATCATTTTACACAATTAATATACAGTAGTAAAACTTTTAAAATATGAAAAGAATATGGTCTGTGTGGTAATGTGGGCTACGATGGTGTGGACACTGCAATTCCTTTTCTATCTCCTTATCATAGTCTCTGAAATTCTTTGATAGATGACCTTGGGTGAAGCGTTTTCTCCCTGTGGATCTTAGGCTGTCACAGGAATTAGGAATCCCCTTACCTCTGTGAATGTCTTCTCCAAGGACTCATGAAAACTGTGTACAGCCAACTAAATCCCAGCCTCAGCTGCTGCTCTTTGTTCCCTCTGAAGATCCAGGGGTCCTACTGGTCCTCGAGCATGAGGTCACTTAATCAACATATTTGTACTATCCACTGTATCTAAGATAGAGAGCTCTCCAATCCTCCAAGAACTCACCGTCTGGGAGGAAAGCCAAGGCTCAGCCTTCACCGCTCAGTCAAGGTAACAAAGTGATAGGTGCTTAGAATTGGACAGATAAGCCAGGTGTGGTGACACAGACCTTTAATCCCAGCACTTGGGAGGCAGAGGCAGGCAGGTCTCTGTGAGTTCAAGGTCAGCCTGGTCTACATAGTGAGTTCCAGGTCAGCTGGGGCTACAGGGAGACCCTGTCTCAAAAAGACCAAAAA
>NW_008346683.1:1039780-1063581 GCF_000622305.1 Nannospalax galili | reverse complement strand
AAAGAAAGAAAGAAAGAAAGAAAGAAAGAAAGAAAGAAAGAAAGAAAGAAAGAAAGAAAGAAAGAAAGAAAGAAAGAAAGAAGAAAGGAAAGAAGAAAGAAAGAAAGAAAGAAAGAAAGAAAGAAAGAAAGAAAGAAAGAAAGAAAGAAAGAAAGAAAGAAAGAAAGAAAGAAAGAAAGAAAGAAAGAAAGAAAGAAAGAAAGAAAGAAAGAAAGAAAGAAAGAAAGAAAGAAAGAAAGAAAGAAAGAAAGAAAGAAAGAAAGAAAGAAAGAAAGAAAGAAAGAAAGAAAGAAAGAAAGAAAGAAAGAAAGAAAGAAAGAAAGAAAGAAAGAAAGAAAGAAAGAAAGAAAGAAAGAAAGAAAGAAAGAAAGAAAGAAAGGAAGGAAAAGAATTGGACAGACAAGTATGAGAGAGGGCGCCTAGGGTGAGAAGGGGCCAGGAGCCTTTCGAGGGGAGGCTCCATAGGTGGGATGTGAGTACACACTGGGTTCAGTTCAACATTCATGTGGCTCCAGCAGCGCCACAGGAAGCCCAGCAGACATGAGGACAGGCCTCACTTCCTGCTGTGAGGGTTGGCCTTTCACGACTGTTAACCTCTGTGTGCCCAACGATTCATAAAGCCTTCCTAAGACAGTCTCAACAATGAGAAGATTTTTTTTAATATAGATTGATTTTGTTTTGTTTTGTTTTGTTTTGTTTTGTTTTGTTTGAGACAGGATCTCATATGTAACACTGCCTGACCTGGAACTCACTCTGTAGATCAGGCTGGCCTCAAACTCACAGAGATCCACCTGCCTCTGTCTCCTGAGTGCTAGGATTAAAGCTTTGAGACACCATGCCTGGCCAAGTAAATTTATGTTTTGTTTGGTTTTGGATTCCCAGTTACTTACAAGATTAGTCTCCTTCAAATACTTGTTGTTTTATTTTATTTTGTTTTGATTTATTTATATTTTATGTGTATGAATGTTTTACCTGCATATATGTAAATGCACCCATGTCATGCAATGCCCACAGAGGCCAAAAGAGGGGTGCTCCCTGAAACTAGAGTTAAGGATGGTTGTTAGCCACTATGTGGATGCTCAGAACTGAACCCGAGTCCTCTGGAAGAGCAGCCAGTACTCTTAATCACTAAACCATCTCCCCAGCCCCAAGATTTATTTATTTTATTTTATGTATATGAGTGTTTTACCTACACGTATGTACATGCACCATGTGCATGCAGTGCCTGAGGAGGCCAGAAGAGAGTGTCAGATTCCCTAGAACCAAAGTTAAGGGAAGTTGTTAACTGTCATGTGGATGCTGGGAACTGAGCCAGTGCTCTTAACTGCTGAGCCATCCCTCCAACCCCCCAAATATCATTTTTTATGAGTTTCTCTTGGGCTTAAAGCCCTCCATGTGGCAAGGCTGCAAGATCCTGTATAACACATGCCCTTGGCATTTCGGTCTTCCATGAGCTGTTTCAAATCACTGTTCTGACTGTAGCTCCCTTTGTTCCAGGACATGTACATCCTTAGGTTCTCCATGGGAGAAACCCACCCAGCTAGCACAGAGAACAAACTGATTGCTCTGAGTTAGACCATGGAAAATGTCAGAAAAGGCTTAAATAGGAATGAGTGGCACAAATGAAGACCTAGAATCTTCTCTAGTGAACTTTCTCTTCCCCACTGAGTTTTCTCAACTGGCTTCTACCTACATGAGAAGCTGAAAACATCAAGTCAGTCCTGAATCAGTAGTGGACTTGGGATTCCAAGGCACAAAGCCATGCCTAAATAGTTCAAAGAATGCAGCCATGTGGTTCAGTCCTTATAAAAACAACTACTAGGGTTGGGGAGTTGGCCCATTTGGTAAAGCACTTGCCACACAAACATGAGGACCTGAATTTGAGTCCCAGAACCCACATTAAAAATTTTTTAAAAGGAAGCTGATTTTGTTCATGCCTATAATGTCAGCACTCCAGAGGTAGAAGGAAGAAGATCAGGAGTTCAAGGCCAGGCTAAACTACAGCGAGATGCTGCCTCAAAAAAAGTGGGGAGGCTGGAGAGATGGCTCAGCAGTGAGCCTCTTCACAGGACCCCAGTTCAGTTCCCAGCACCCATGTCCAGCTGCTCACAGCTGCCTGTAACACCAGTGCTAAGAAATCTGATGCCTACTTCTGGCATCCACAGGCACCAGCAGGAATATGCACATATCCACACACAGACACATAATTAAAAATAAAATAGATTTTTGAGGCTGGAGAGAAGACTCAGTGGTTAAGAGCACTGGCTTGCTCTTACAGAGGATCCAGGTTCAAATCCCAACACCCACATGGCAGCTCACAACTGTCCAAAACTCCAGTTCCAGGGAATTCAATGCCCTCTTCTGTCGTTGGCCAGCACTGCACAGCATGGGTGCACTTACATACATGCAGGCATAACACTCATACACATAAAAATAAACCTATTAGTTACTTTTCCGTTGCTATGATAGAAACATCATGACCAAGGGAACTCACAAAAGGAAGAATTTATTTAGTTTATGGTTCCAAAGGGGCAAGAGTCTATCATGGCAGGGAAGCATGGTGGCAGAGGTGGCTGGAGGAGGAGTAGAAGCTAAGCTCTCACATCTTCAAGCAGGCACAGGAAGCAGAGTATAACTGGAGAGCCAGCAAGGCTTAAGAACTCTGTAAGCCCACCCCCAGTCATGTGCTTCCTCCAACATGGCCACACCTTCTAAGACCTCCCAAAACACCACCACCAACTGGGGGCAAATTGTCCAAATACTTGGAGCCTGTGGGGGACATTCTCATTCAAACCACCACAATAAATAAGTCTTTAAAATAAATAATATAAAATAGTTTTTTTAATAAAAAATTTTAAAAGCTGGATGGTGACCTGTGTTGTGATCCCAGTGCTGGAAAGGCAGACAGGCAGATCTCTGGTGCTCACTGGCCAGCCAGGCTAGCCTTATTCATAGAACTCCAAGCCAATGAAAGAGCCCATCTCAAAACAACAACAAAAAAATCTAAGCTGGATGATACCTAAGGAATGACACCCAAGGTTGACCTCTGACCTCCACACATATACATGTGCACCCATACAAACATGGACAAACACATACACACACACACAAAAAAAATCTACTAAGTAATAGATGCAAGCACAATATACTACAGTAAAGAAATTTATGAGACTTGGTTTAAAATAGGAAGGTGAGGGACTAGAGGGATGGTTCAGCAGTTAACAATGCTGCTCTTCCAGAGGACACACATCAGGTGGTTCACAACCACCTATAACTCCAGATCCGACCTGATGCCTTCTTCTGGCCTCTGAAGGCATCTGCATACACATACACACACACACACACACACACACACACACACACACACACACAATTAAAAAGCAAAAGAGAGCCGGGCTTGGTGGTGGTGCACACCTTTAATCCCAGCATTCGGGAGGCAGAGGCAGGCGGATCTCTGTGAGTTCAAGGCCAGCCTGGTCTACATAGTGAGTTCCAGGACAGCTGGGGCTACAGGGAGACCCTGTCTCAAAAAGACCAAAAAAAAAGCAAAAGAGAAAAATCCTTTTTAGAAATGGAAAAGTGGAATGGAGGACTGGAAAGGTCCAAAGTGAAGGGCGTACCAGATAACCACAGTCATCAGGAAAAATGGAATCTCGGTCCAAAATCTCAGGGCTGTAAGAAATAAATCTTATTTTGCCACCACAAAATTTAATTTTCTTTCTTTTACATATATATATATACATTTTTTGAGGCAGGGTCTCATGCTGGCCTCAAATCAGCTGATAATGACTTAAACTCCTGATCCTTCTGCTTCAATCACCCAAATTCTAAGATTAGAGGCATAGGCCCCCATGCTCATTTTTCAGTGTGTTGTTGGATTGAACCTAGGGTTTTTGCCAGGCATGGTGGCACGCACCTTTAATCCCAGGACTTGGGAGGCAGAGGCAGGTTGATCTCTGAGTTCGAGGTCAGCCTGGTCTACATAGTAAGTTCCAAGCCAGCTCTGGCTACAGGGAGACCCTGTCTCAAAAACAAACAAACGAACAAAAAGAACATAGGGTTTCATGCATGCTATGCAAGTACTCTATCAACTGAGCCAAGCTTTAGCCCCTTATTTTCTTTCTTAGGCTTTTTCTTATTTGTTTAATTTCTGGGACTGGAAAGACAACAGCTCAGTGGTTAAGAACACTGACTGTTCTTGTAGAGGACCCAGGTTCAGTTCCCAGCACCCACACGGCAGCTAACAACCATCCTTAACTCCAATTCCAAGGATTTGATGCCCTCTTCTGGCCTCTGGGCATGGCACACACAGGTACACTTACATACATGCAAGCAACATACATAAACATAAAATAAAAATAAATCAATATTTTAATTTCTGACCAACTTTCCAATAAGGAGTAATCCTATTCTACAGAATTTAAAAAATGCCAAGGCAGAGGATACAGAGCCCAGAACCCAATCCTAGGATTGCCGTCTATCTACATGACATCTTCAGAGTCCACAGAGTCATATGTCTTTTGTTTCAGCAGCAAAGCCTACAATCTCTCTCACAGCTAGATTCCATTCAGGTCCTTAACAAAACTTTGGAGGCCACCAGGTATGATGGTACACACTTGTAATGCCAACACTGAGGAAGTAAAGGCAGGAGGATCAGAAGGTCATCCTCAGCCATATAGTGAGTTCAAAGCCAGCCTGGGCTACATGAGACCCTGTCTTTAAAAAAATCTGTGATGATCATGGCTTTTCTTGACCTCTGTGATACAGCTGGGTTCCAGGAAAGTTTTCCACAATGTCTTCTTCACCACGATGAACTGAAACTTCAAACCAAGAACCAAAATAAACCCTTCTTCCCTTAAGTTGTTTGTGTTATTTGCTTTTCTTGCCACTGTGACAAAACACTTAACAGAAGGAATTAATGGAGGAAGATTTTATTTTGGCTCAGAGTTTCAGAGGGTACAGTCTATCACAGTGAGGAAAGCAAGGTGGCTGTCACAACTGGGTTCGTCTTGGTGCAAGCACATGATAGCAGCTTGTTCACATAGTACAGACCAGGGGGCAAAGAACATAGGTCAGATGCAGAAGGAGACATACATAACCTTCGAAGGCTCATCCCCAGCAGCCCACTTCCCACTGCTAATGAAGAGGAAAAATACAACCTCATGCAGTTCATGCTACTTTTGTGAGCATCTGGTAATGTTTCATAAGTATCTCATACTTTAAAGCACAGTAGTGATTTTTCTAATGGATGTTTACTAAGAGTTGCACTAAAATGGAGGCAAAACGGAGACCACGAAGGCCACCAGGGCTATTTTGGGAAATGGCTACTGCAATTATCTGGTGAAACATCTGCTTGCAGTTATCTTGTTTGCTAGAGGCTTATGAAAATTCTGCTTGCTTAAGAACGTTCTAACCTCCGCTCTCAGTGTGTGCTTCTGCAAACATACGGAGCTGCTTGACCGCAAAGGAATTTCCCCTCGGTGGTCTTGGGACACATAGGCATCTGTGCTGGTGGTCACACAGGCTGAAATTCGAACTCATCATTGCTGTAGTCATGAGAAATGATGCTGGGAAAAACTATAAAAAACTGTAAGGAACTGGGGTTTGGGGCCCAGAATCTCAGAGCACTAACTCATCTGGGTTGGCCAGTGTAAATAAAGTGGTACGTGGTTCCTTGCCAGATACAATTTTCTGCAATACTAGGCCCCCATCCCAAAGGTTTCAAAGCTTCCCAAACTGCACTACTACCAGGGAAGCAAGTATTTAGGCCTGTGGGAGACATTGCAGACTCACACCATCACACCACTCTGCTGCCCAGATTCCCTATGTTAATTAGTTTTTCTTTGATGTTACAAAAATCCTTAAAAGAACAACTTAAAGCAGAGGCATCATTTACCTTACATACTAGTTTCATTTCTGTTGCTATGATAAAATATCCTGACAAAAGCAACTTTAAGGAAGAAGGGGTTTTTTTTCAGTTTACAATTCCAGGTCACAGTCTATCATTTCAGGGACGTCAAGGCAGGAACTTAAATCAGCTAGTCATATCCATGGTCAAGAGCAGAGAGAGAATGAAGGCATGCATACTTACTCATGTTCAGCCCTCTGCCTATACTCATAGAGTCTTGAATCCCCTGTCTAGGGAATGGCACCACCCACAATAGGCTGGGTCTTTCCACATCAGTTAACATTAGTAATCAAGACAATCCCCCATAGACATGCTCACAGGTCAACCTGATCTTGACAGTCCCTCAGTGAGACTCTCTTCCTTGGTGATTCTGGATTGTTTCCCATTGGCAATTGAAACTAACCAGCATAGCTTAGAACATGATTTTAAAAGTTCAGCCCATCATGGCAAGGAGGGTATGGTGGACAGAGAGCTGTTGGCACAGGAGTAACAGGAAGGTGTCAAGGGAGGCTATATCCCCACAGACACACCTCCAGTGACCTAATTCTTCCCCACAGGCCCCACTTTCCACAGCCCCACCACCTCCCAACTATCTATGTAAATTTCAGATCCATCAATGGATTGAACCATTCAATAGGCCAGAGGCCTCATGCTATGATCATCTTTAGAAATTTTCTACCATTGACTGATCTCCTAGGTGTTTCTCAGCCCAATCACAGTGACAATCAAGATGACCATCACAGTACACAAAGTCAATCTACTCAATGCCTTGGGCCATGTCTTGCCATTTTTCCAAAGCCTTAAACAGGAACAGGGACTGGAGATGTGTTGTTCTGCTATCAGGACCAAAATTAATTGGGAAATTCTACCTCCAGTCCCTTTACTATTCCTCAAAAGGAACCGTAGCGCTGTCCCACCAACCACCCATCTACACCCCCATCCCCAAGGCCCTAACCTTGACTACTCTTCTTTTCTCAATACCAGATCTATATCTGTGCTATAGTGCTTTCTGAGACAGACTTTCAGTTTTATCTGGAACTCAGCAATCCAGCTGACTGATCAACAAGCCTCAGGGATTGGCCCATCTCTGCCTCTCCAGCACTTGGATTACACATCACCATGCCTGGATACCATGGGTGCTAGGGACCAAACTCAGGTACTTGTGCTTGTGCCATAAGCAACTTACTCTATGAATCCATCTTCCCAACCCCATCCATTGACTGGGAGCTAAAGAGATGGCTCGGTGGGTAAGAGCACTGGCTGCTTTTGCAGAGGACCCAGGTTCAGTTCCCAGAACCCACATGGTGGCCAACAACCATCCATAACTCCAGTTCCAGGGGATCCAACACCCTCTTCTGACCTCGGAGGGCAGTGCACGACATGGTGCACTTACATACAAACAGGCAATACACTCCTAAACATAAAATAAAAATAATAAATAAAATATTTTTTAAATAAATGAAACATTAAATTTGCACATAGGCCAACATGGGTGATGCCCAGTCATGGCACCCTTCTCCTTAATAGATTCCTCAAAGCTCTGCAGGGTCACCGATCCCAAGTATCCCTGAGATACCATGTTATCTCAGAAACACACTTAAAGACCTTAGAAGCTCACTGGGTACAATGCCCTGTCTGATGTATTGTGTGACTTTGTGTGAGGAGATGAGAACAAACTTGTATTCACCATAGGTAGGGTTATCAATGACAGATCAAAGAAAAGATTCCATCCAAGACTACCTTGGTAAGCCAAGAAGTTTATTAGAGTTGTTTACAAGAGAAGAGGTTAGGGTTACTTACAGGAGCATGGGTGACTCAAAGGGGGCTGTACCTGAAAAAGCCCCCACACCAGCATCCCTGCCCAAAATCCAAGCAGCTCTATCAGGGTCTCCTCCCACCAGCAATTGATTATTTCTTATATAACCTTGAGAAGGGGCCTTGTGAGTCTCATAACTGAGCTTCCTGAGCCTGGGACTATCTAACATGGGAAGTAGCCTCCTAAGTCTCATAACTTTCTTGTGAGTTCTTGTAACTATCTTGTGAGTCTCCTGAGCTGTCCCTCTTCTCCATAGGAAGGAATGTTTCTATCCAGAGGATATGGTCACACAGCAAATGTGGCTGATGTTTGATACCTCCTTTTCTACAGGAAGCCTCTGGTTTTCTTGCTAAGCAGAGGGACCTCTGTGATCAGCTCACCAAACAAATCCTGGAAACTGAGTCTGTAATGAGCATCCCTGTGGATAGCACCTCACAGCTGTTCGCACAACTCACTGCTGAGGGAAGTTAGCATGTCTGTGTGGCTCCACTAGGGGAGGACTTAAGGGTGGTTGATACTGATTGTCAAATTGACAGGATCTAGAATCACCTAGGAGACAAACCTCTCAGTGTGTCTGTGAGGGGGTTTCTAGATTGGGTTCATTGAGGAGGAAAGGCCCACATTGAATGGGCTGAGGTCCTGGACTCAAGAAAAAAGAGAAAGTAAGCTGAACCAGCATTCATCTCTCTCTGCTTCCTGACTGTACATGCAATGTGACCAGCTACCTCAAGCTCCTGCTGCCCTGCCTTCCCCACCATGAAGGACTAAACTGTGAGATAAAATAAACCCTTCTTAGCCGGGCATGGTGATGCACGCCTGTAGTCCCAGCACTTGGGAGGCAGAGACAGGTGGATCTCTGTGAGTTCAAGGCCAGCCTGGTCTACATAGTGAGTTCCAGGACAGCTGGGGCTACAGGGAGATCCTGCTTCAAAAAGACAAATTTAATTAATTAGTTAATAAAAATAAACCCTTCTTTCCTCAAGTTGCTTTTTGTCAGGTGTTTTGTTACAGCCATGAGAAAGGTAACTAATATAGGACTCTTGGAAGCCTGGACCTCTTTCCTCTGGACTTCACCCCTATGTCATTTCCCTCACAAATCCCACTGTGTGTCTTTTCTATAAAACAAACAGCAATGAATACAACTCTTGTGCTGAGTTCTGAGTCCTTTCAGTATGTCATTGAACCTGGTGGTGGTCTTAGGAATGCCCAGCATATTCTCCCAACTAAGGACCTGCTTCATGGGGTCAGAAAGGTACTCTGTTTTGCCCACTGTGGTGTCTCCATGAAGAAAGACCAATTGTGCAACTGGCTTTGCTGGATCTGCCCCGATCACTGATGCCCTCCACAGCCATAGCTGTGTAACAGCAGACTATGGGATCCACCTTGCACCCACGTGGCCCAGAACTGCAGGGAAGTTAACACTGGTGCAAGCTTTTGACTTGTGGGAAATGGGAAGCTGGCATAAACTCTCCCTCTTGGTACTCTCTGGGCAGATTAATCTCACCACATCATTCGGGTGATTTCACCACTGACAGCCCCATGAGAAGGAGCAATGGCTCACTTTGAGAGCCAGTGGTGGTCATGCTGCTGACCCTGCCCAGCACAGGAACTTTTGTCCCTCTGTTTTCCAGGAAAACATGCTGTTGAAAGAATAGCTAGTGGAAGAATGAATAAATCAATAAATTCCTGGATTGGGGAAAGAATCCTCCCCTGCAGCCTCTAGGGGCTTTCTATTTCAATATCACCTATGGGGATGGGGTGGGGTGGAACAAGGAGATGAAGGACTTTGTTCATGGATATCCTATTTCATGCCCAACAAGGAAGTCAAAGTGTTACAAGGATGGATATGGTCAAATTAAATTTTTTCCATGATGATATCAAAACAAAAGGAAAAATAGGGTGAAAATATAGAGTGAACTCAGATTAGAACCCATGAAGCCTTGATAGAGGTAATAGTGACCCTGAGACTCCCAGCAGCAAAAGCGAAAAAGAAAACTACTACTTATTATTATTATTTCCCCAATGTCCAAAGTATCAAGCGAAAACCAGCCGGGAGGCACAACAGAAATGACTCCCCAGTAAAGGTGGAGGATGCAGGGAGGTGGGCAGCACTTCCAACAAATACAGTTCTATTCCCTATTTTCCTAAAATGATTTTCAACAGTTTAGTGTCCTAGTTTGCTTTTTCTGTTCTTGTAATAAACACCATGACCAAAAGCAACTTGGGAGGTAAGGGTTTATTTCGGCTTACGGACCACAGCCCATCATCGAGGGACTCCAAGGCAGGAACCCAAAGCAGGAACCTGGAGTCAGGACCTGAAGCAGGGACCATGGAGGAACGCTGCACACTGGCTTGCTTAACTCTGGTTTTCTCAGCCACCTTTCTTAAACAGCCCAGCCCCGCCTGCCTAGGTACTACTGACAGTGGGCTCAGCACTCCCACATAAATTAGCAATTAAGAAAATGTCTCATAGATGTGGCTACAGGCCAATCTGATGGAGGAAATTCCTTGACTGAGAGTTCCTCTTCCCTGGTATTTCTGGGTTTGACAAAAGTTAACAAAAAACTAACCAGGACAGCTAATAAGAAAGTAATTCCGCAACTGGTCAGGACAAACATAGATACATTCTGACTTGACCCAAGGACATGACTGGTAAGAACTGGAATGATAAGTCTTTAGCAGTGTGGGCCACTGTGAGAATCTAATTGGATCACAGAGGTAAGGTTTGCTGAAAGAGGTAACATCCTGGTTAAGTCTCAACTCCAGGTCCCACACGACCTTGCCACCTTGGTATATTATCTTGGTTTCCAATCAAGCCAAATAGTAAGAGTAAGAATAACAATAATAATAACAACAGCAGCAGCAGCAGCAGCAAACACACAGGACAACTCTGCCTACCCAGAAGCTTCTAAACATCAGACTTCGTAGAGCCCTTGTCTCAAGCATATGCATGTGAGCGTGCACACACAGATACAGAGAGAGAGAGAGAGAGAGAGAGAGAGAGAGAGAGGCACACAAAGCCAGTTGTGGTAGTGCATACACTAGCACCCAGGATTCTGAGGCAGGAGAATCACAGGTTAGAGGCCAGCTAGGGCTACATATAAAGTAAGTTCTCTACCATGGGAAAGCAAAACCCTATCTACAAAACAAACAAACAAACAAAAAAGTATAGTAAGAAAAAGAAACCTGTCTCAGGAGAATCTGTCTCTCTGAGCAACCAATCAACCTGAGATAGAAGAGACCAGAAGCAGGAAAGCCAGTGGGAGGAGACTGCTGTAAGCTTGGCATGACGTAGAAGAAGAAGGATTCAAAATATAAATTAACGGAAGAGTCAAAAGTGCCAGAAAATTTTGATGAAAAGGATCATGGAGAGGGAAGTTCACATTTCTCTCTGTCTGGGCCCTAGCTTCCCCATTTGTAATACAGAAAGTCGCCCACTCTCTGATTCTCTGATGATGAAGCTGGTACTTGGGAAGGGAGGCAGGGAGGGGCAGATGGTGTTATTACGAATGTCGATTGGTTTAAATTGCTGGCCTTGAGGTGCTACAAGAGCCTTCTGAACACAGAAGACAGGTGAAATTACAATCACCGCGTCTTTGTTGGTGACTATCTTTTCTTCATTCATCAAGCAGGTGTAGAAGGGTTATCAGGTGCTGTCCATTCAGCCGGAACCCTGAGATAAGGCTTCAGCTCCTGACCTGGGGTTGCTTGCAGTCTGACTAAGAGACAAATGCTTATATAAAGAACAGTAGACACACCACAGGGATGAGGCAGAACACCCACATGGACTGGTGGGGGTTCAGAGGAGTCCCAGTAGATTCATCTGAGTGAGTGTGTGTGTGAGTGTGTGTGTGTGTGTGTGTGTGTGTGTGTGTGTGTGTGTGTATGTGCCAGAGGTCAACCTCAGGTATCCTTCTTCAGGCACTATCCGTCTGGGTCTCACTATGCAGCCCTGGCTAGCTTAGAACACATGTACACCAGGTTGGCCTCAAGCTCACAGCAATCGACATGCTTCTTTCATCTGGGTTCTGGAGTTCTAGGCATGTGCCACCACACTTGACTCCACCTTGTTCTTTGAGACAGGCTCTCTCACTGGGACCTGGGGCTTACTGATTAGGCTAGGCTGGCCAGCCAGAGATTTTCCCATCTCTGCCTCCCCAACTCTGGGGTTACAAATGCACACCACCACACCTGGCTTTTTATGTGGGTGCTAAGGGTCCAAACTCAGCTCTTCATGCTTGCATGATTAGTGCTTTACCAACCAAACTGTCTTCCTGGCCTTGAGTCTCTATGGGTTCTGAAGCTGCTTCAAGCAGGTCACAGGAAACCCCATGAAGACAACTGTCATCTCTTAAAAGTGAGTTGAATCTTGAAACCGTGTTACATCGTGAGAAATGTCACAAGGACTTGAATATCATCAAAAAAAAATAGTCAAAGTTCTTTTTTAAGCTGTATTTATTTTTATGTGTATGGGTATTTTGCCTACATGTATGTATATATGTATGTATACCACATGCATGTAGTGCCCATGGAGGCCAAAAGATGGCATTAGAAACCCCGGGAACTAGAGAGATGTTGTGAGTCACCTTGTGGATGCTGGGAACCAAACTTGGGTCTTCTGTAAGAGCAACTGTAAGTGCTCTTGTCCGCTAGGCTGTTTCTCCAGCTCCATAATTACTTCTTAAGCACACTTGCCTCTTCATTTCCCATCTTCCAACAAACACATACATTTGTCAAAGAAGAAATGAGGCCAGCAAGATGGCTCAGTGGGTGAAGGTGACTGCCACCAAGCCTGACAACCTAAGTTCAGTCCCCAGGACCCTCATAATGGAAGGAGAGAATCAATGCTAGTAAGTTGTCCTCTGACTTCCATACCTGGGCCTTGGCATGTATGCACACCTGCATCTACCACACACACACACACACACACACACACACACACACATGCTAAAAATGTAATAATTTTTTTATTAATATCAAAATGCCAGTATTATCTTGACAGTGTCAGTCTTGTGAATGGGGACATTGATTTGTTTTGGACAAATCATGATGGCCCTTCAAATGTTCCTTGTGTGTAAAATAGCTGAAACTTGGGCTGGAGAGATGGCTCCTCGGTTAAGAGCACTGATTGCTCTTGCAGAGGACCTGGGTTCGATTCCCAGCACCCACATGGAGGCTATGAACCATCCTTAACTCCAGTTACAGAGAAATCCGAAGCCCTCTTCTGACCTCTGTGGCATTGCATGACATGAGTGCACTCACATACATGCAAGCAAGACACTCATACACATCAAATAAAAATAATAAATAAAATATTTTTTAATTGCTGAAACTCTTTCTTGCCATGCTGCTCTGGTGAACTTCATAACTGTGGTTCATTGAACACCCAGGATGATCCAGATGCTGTGCTAAGAAGTCTCTGTGTATCTCTCATATGGGTTCCCTTCACAGTGATGAACAGTTGTGGCCAGGGTCACAGAGAGTTGGCATGACTTTCTAAAGTTCAAAGGGTTGTGTGGGGTAGAGCCACCTTCAACACCGAGCGTGTCTACTCCAAAATCATCACCGCTGAAGCTATCTTTGGGACTTGGGAACCCTCAAGGCAATGAACTTGGCAGGTCCACTGTGAAGCACCTTGAAGGGTAAGGAGAGACCCGACCCCATCCACACTCCTTCGAGCCATGTCCTCGCCTGACCCAGGCAACTGTGCAGTCATGTTAAGGCTCCAGGGGTCTAAAGAAGTACAGAGGCTCTCCACACTCAGAGCTCAGTTGGCAGGTGCCTGTAGA
This sequence comes from Nannospalax galili, assembly GCF_000622305.1. Taxonomy (NCBI): domain Eukaryota; kingdom Metazoa; phylum Chordata; class Mammalia; order Rodentia; family Spalacidae; genus Nannospalax; species Nannospalax galili. The sequence continues at coordinate 1,050,068 of NW_008346683.1, read as the reverse complement.
GAGACAGCCAGAGGGGATGGGGTTGGGTAAAACCTACCTCCCACCTTCACATCCCTCCTGCCTCCTGCCTCTACTTCAACTAAACAGAGGGAGACCTTGCCACCAGGACCCCCATCCACACCCAGCCAAGCATCCATGCGGACCCACACAAGAATCCCAAATTAGCTCAACCTGCCTCCCAGCTACTGTATGAGCCTAATTAGACCAAATTAATAATTTATTCAAGCAAAATGAGACATGCCAAGAATCTCCAGGGAGGCTGTGAAATGATAATGCCTTCTTATTAGGGAAATGTGTCAACACCCTACGCAAACTCTTTGGATCTGGGATAGAAGTGGGAGGCCAGCAAGTGTGGCATAATGCACCTTCTGAGACCAGCTCCCAGGTCCACCCATCTGCCTCTTCTGGTGTGTGAGATCCCCATCCCTCGGCATACCCTCCTCCTCTCTGTCTTCTGTGGATCCCCTTCCCCCTCCTCTTCCTCTTTCATCCTGCTCTTCTCTCTTCTCCTACTCCTACTCCCCCCACCCCACCCCTGTCATTAACCTAACTTTCCAGATCAGTCTCCCCCACCAAAAAGGAAAGCCAATGACAAGCTAATATTTCCATGTCACACACCAAGTGACTCTAACATAAAAATTAACAGGCGCCTGACAAAGTCATAATTACTAACTAATGATGCATTATGCAATTTCCATAATTAGCCATGTTATTGATATTTTCTTCCAAGCACAGAGCTGGAGGGGGTGTACCTCTACTTAGAGGGACAGAAATGTCTGGGTGTGAGCTGTCCAGAGAACCTTGGGGAGACAGTTCCCTTCTAACACACTCCCAGAGCTGCTCCTGTCCTACTGCATGCCAGACCTCCTGGGCTGGTTTCTGCCTTCAGAGGAACAGGAATAAACCAACAGGCTGTGCAATAAAATACATACACAGACTGAGCTCTGAGGCAAATTTCTTAATGGACCCAGGCTCCTGAAAGCAGAGGTCGAAGCTAAAGACATCTGAGCTTTACATTCATTTCCTGTCATCCCACAGCAGGTCTCTTGGGGCCATAGCTATGTGTCACTAGACAGGCTTATGAAGACAGAGACTTCAGAGCTGAAACAATGGAGCCAAAGGCTTGGGCCTGTGGGAAGCTGGGATGCTTAGCTTCTGGTTAACAGTCCAGTAGGTAAGCAACTCAGACAGCGAGATCTGTCACTGAGCAGCCGCTGCCTCATGCAAGTTTTGAACTCTCTCAGCCGGCCCTTGTGTTCTCTCTTTCACAGGGAAAACACCATGAAAGGGACTGGAGACGTAGCTCAGTGGGTAGAGTGCTTGTCTATCACACACAGATCCCTGAGTTCAGTCCGAACCACTGCATAAACCAGGTGTGGTGGCACAAACCTATAATCCCAGCAATCAGGAACTGGAGGCAAGGAAGATGAGAAGTTCAAGGTCTCCCTCAGCTACTTGGGACGTTCTAAGGCCAGCCTGGAGACATGTGAGACCCTATCTAAATAAATAAATAATAAGAAAATGCCATAATAAACCCTGTCTAAGGGTGTCATAAACTATCTTGCCACATATTACATTGCAGTACCTTCTATACATTATACTACATCATAATACTAAGTGTTGGGGGGTCCATAGGGAGTGGAGGGGGGTAAGATCAAGATACATTGCATAAATGTATGACAATGTCAAAGAATAAATCTAACTTTTTTTTTTTTGGTCTTTTTGAGACAGGGTCTCCCTGTAGCCCCAGCTTTCCTGGAACTCACTATGTAGACCAGGCTGGCCTTGAGCTCACAGGGATCCTCCTGCCTCTGCCTCCCAAGTGCTGGGATTAAAGGCATGTGCCACCACGCCCAGCAAATCTAACTTTTTAAGTTTTGATTTTTTTTACATTTGTGTGTGTGTGTGTGTGTGTGTGTGTGTGTAGGTCAGAGAATAACTTGTGGGAATCTTTCCTTCTACCATGTGGGTCCAGGGGATTGAACTCAGGTCATCAGGCTTGGTGGCAAGAGCCTTTATTCACTGAGCCATATCGCTGGCCCGAGAATAAATTTTAAAAAGAGAAAAAAGAATATGTCTGCACCAAATATATAAAAACTTTTTTGTCATTTGTTACACACTTCACCTTTTTATAGAGCATCTGGTGCCTGTGGAGATCCTGGGCCCAGTCCCCATGGTGGCAGCAGCTCATTTGGTTACTGTTACACTCCCCCTCTCTTGGCACATATTAAGTGCTCCAAAAATGAGTGAGTGAATGCTTAGTATGGCCTGGGCCATCGCTGACACTCAGTAAAAGCAAGTTCTCTTCTTTCCCTCCCTGTGGTCACAGCCAGAGACGCTGTCAGACTAGTCAAGCTGGGGGGTTGAGGGGCCACACTTCAAACTGGACTAACAGGATTAGATGTGTCACTGGAGACAAGAGCATTCCTCAGATCACCATGTATATAATAGCAGTAGGCACAATTACGGTGCTGTGAGTGACAGCATCCCAGGAGATCATGTTCTTGAGCGTCAGCGGTCTAGGTAACATCAGTCTGGGTGATGGTACTCTGGGTCACAGTGCTCTGAGGGACAGAATTCCAGGTGATGGCTATAGGATATGATGTAGGTGCCTCATCTTCAGTGCTCACCATGGACCAAGAGAGAGGCTGCAGAGGACCAAAAGGAGCAATATCCATGATTGATGTGCAGAGTGCTAAGTGACCCGTGTGGATGGACGGTGAGCCTCGGGTATTGCGGAGGAAGAATGCAAACAGTTCACTCTTCGCTCTGGAAAGCTATAATGCCGCCCAGAGACAGTGGCCTGGAGTTCCCAGAATACTGTGGACTCTCACGCTCCACACACTTTCCATACAACTCCAGCTACAAGTGTTGGCTTCCACCTGTGTCTCATCCTTCAAGACCCAGTTCTACAATGGCTTTCTCCAGGAAGACTTTGAGTCCTCCTAGCAGAAAGAAGTATTTTCTGCTGGTTAACCACTCACTATCCTGTGGAAAGACAAAAACCTGTAAACAAATGTGCATGTCTGAGCACCGACTGTATGCAGAGCACTGTTAGGGCTTGTGCAAAATGCAGGGACTACCCTCAAAGAACTTATCAGATCATTCTAGTTACAGACACGAAGTTTTAAATGGGGTTAGGTTAGGTTGAACTCCTGAAATCATCGTTCCAATGGGCCAAATTACTGGTCTGAACACCAGTAATTCCCTATGGTGCAACTGAAAAACCAACAACCCACTTTACCCATAGCAATTCCATTCTCTTGATTTATTTTGTTTTGTTTGCTTCCTTACTTGAGTCAGGGTTTCTGTGTAGCCCAGGTTGGCCTGGAATTCAGTATCCTCCTGTCTTAGCCACCTCAGTATCCTCAGTGTGAAGGTGACAGGTTGTGTCCCAGTCTGTAACAGCCACACAGCATTTCCAGCTTGAAGAATACTTTCACATCCAAGGTCTCATGTGATCGATCCTTTGTGCTAGTGCTTAAATGTCTCCATTTCCAAACCAGAATTTATATTTCATCTTGCTCCGTTTTACTTTCCCTTCCCTCCTCAGTTAAAGTATCCATATTTTCCCCGTTTTTCCCTTGATAATGCCTGTCTCCTATTACCCCCCGCCCCTCTCTCGGGCTCCTTCTTCTCTTTACCCCTGTGGTTCTTTCTATATCCTTCCCTCCCCTCCCTTTCCAATTAAATACCCTCTTTTTCACATTTCCCCCTTGGTAGCATCTGTCTCCTACTCTCCCCGACTCTTGGGCTCTTTCTTTCCTTTTATCTCCATGATTCCTTTACATTTTCCTGGCTCTTGCTGTTACATCAGAATATATACTCATATAAAAGAATTTGGTGCTAAGATCCACAAATGACAGAGAACACATGTCACCTGTTTTCCTAAATCTATACTACTTCACTTAGTAAAATACTTTTATCTTGGGCGTATCAACAACTATCTAATTGAACTTAAAGCCCATGAGAGGGAACTCATGTGTGGCACTGTAAACATAGCCAAATACACATGGCTGGAGAGGTCATAGAGCCTAGAGAAAACCCTACATCTATCACATCCCTAGACAAATGAAGTTTCTTACTATATGCTAAATATGGATCCTTGTATTTATAGTATACCAGTCACAATTCATCAAAGTTTCTTTTTGTGACAGATGGAGACTATTACAGAATTCTACAACTGGTCTCACACAGAAAATAAGTGTCTGTGAGATGCCCAGCCCTAAGTGGCACATCTACAATGGAACTTCTATACACTAAGGATCATCGAACATAGTTGAACAAGGGGTAGAGAGAATACTAATGCATTCCTCAACTCTCACCAGGGAAGCTTCCTCGTACAACAGAGGGTGTTTCACACAGAAGGTCACAACTGGCTAAAATGTAGAGAATAAGAAACTGCAGAGTGTGGGTCCCTGGATAGGACTCATATTAAACCTCACCCACCTAGGGCTAAGGGACCATTGCAGAAGAGGGGTCAAGTAGATTGTAAGAGCCAGGGGTGGTGCATGACCATAAGGAAAGACAGTCCTCCAGGCTTCTGGGAACTTGCTCATATGAACTTACAACAATGGTGTCAATATGCACAAGACCCATGCAAATCGAATCAGACAAAATCCAGCATAGAACTGGGGAAATGGGCAGGAGGCCCCAACCTTAGCCAAGGAACTATTGGCAGCTGATCACTGCTGGGTGAAGGAGAGTTAATCTTCTTAAAGGGAGTGACACTGGATAGGCTGACCAGGCTCCAGTGGATGAACTCATACCAAGGGACCTCTGGGTATACAAACTTGACTCGATAGGCCTTAACACATATGATAGAATGCATGAAATCCTGTGGATGGGCTATGGGGGAGCAGTGCAGACAGGGGAGGGGGCCTAAATATGATTAGATGTATTGTTTGAAATGCAGAAAAAATAAAAAATATACATAGGGTCTGGAGAGATGGCTCAGTGGTTAAGAACACTGACTGCGACATGGGTGTACTTACCTAGATGCAGGCAATACATGCATACACATAAAATAAAAATAATAAAGAAAAAAGTTAAAATATATATATACATAAAGAAACAATTTAAAATAAAACAACACAAAATGAAAAAAGGGGGTCCTTCCACATAGTGGAAGAGACCTGACTCCCACGTGCTGTCCTCTGACCCCCACACAGATGGAACAAAGAAATGTAATTTTTTTTTTTTTTTTTTGTTTAAAAAAAAAAACCAACAAACATCAAGAAGTAGCTAAACAGTTACAGAAAGAAATGAAATTTTTTTTTTTTTTTTAGTTTAAAAAAAGAAACGAAAACAGCTAAAGAGATGGCTTAGCAGTTAAGAGCACTGGTTGCTCTTGCAGAGAACTCAGGTTTGGTTCCCAGCACCCATATGATGGTTAACAACCAATGCTCTCTTCTGACCTCCATGGGCTTTGTACAACATGAGTGCACTTACATACGTGCAGGCAATATACTCGTACACATAAAAATAAAAATAATTTTTTAAAAAAGAAAATGCAGGATGTAGTGGCACATTCCTCTAATCCCAGCGCTCAGAAGGCAGAGGGAGATGGCTATCTATGAGTTGGAGGCTAACCTAGTCTACATAGGGAGTTCCAGGTCAGCCAGTACTACATAGAGACCCTGTCTCAAAAAACAAACAAAATAAGATGGTAGTGCAAGTAGGAAGGCAGAAGGGAACGTGGGCCTTGAGATGGTGCCCCTAAACTGGAGCTATCCCCCTCATCTGTGCTAAGCAGGCTCCTGCCCCATCCCATCCCACCTCTTAGGTATGGACAGGCACACTTCAGAGAAGCCTAGAATTAAATCAAAATGACATGCCTACCCTGTCTCACCCTTGGTTATTACTGGCTCCTGGAGGGTCTGGAAGTCGGGTAGGGCTAAGAATCATAATCCCTTGTGCCCAGAGCCCCTCTGTTGGCAAGAAGCATCTGAAAATGTTGTCTTATAGCAGTTCCTATCATGAAGGGCTAACTGGGGGCTCCATCATAAGTCATAGGTTGGAATGAGGCCTCTGAAGCAAGCACGAGCTGAAAGCTGCATCTAAAGATGTCCAAACAAAAGGTCAGTGTGGAAACAGCTGCCAGCTTTTCCTCTGCCACGGCCCTCCTGCCTAGGCATTCTTCCCAGCTGAAGGACTCACCTATAAGACGGAGCTCAGGAAGAAAGGCAGAGAGATTCTATTAGTTACAAATGCTTTCTGCATGGCACATACTAACAAAGGAGGGAGTGTCCATACCAATTCGGTAGCTCAAGAAGTCAGGACAGGGTCATCCTCATTCCCATCACCTTTCCCTCGGGGCTGGAAGATGGCTGCTGTAGCTCCAGGCATCATGCCCACATTCCAAGGAGAATAAAAGCAGCTGTGCTTGTACCTATTACCAATAAAACAAAAGCTTTCTCAGAAGCCCTGTCCCCAACCCCAGCACACTTCCACTTAACTGGCCAAAATGGGATCGCATAAGCACCTAGCTAGACTCTAAATTAGTGATCAAAGAGTTGGGAGAAGTGTTAGTTTAACCAGCAGACAGAGCAGTTTTAAAAAGAGCACTGACCCAGGGGATAGACAATCTGACTCTTCTACCATCTGAGTCTCTGCTCCTGGTCTGAGTCTCAGTTTCCCCACCTGTGGAAAGGAAGCATTCAAACAGGTGATCTGGTCCAGCCATTGAATGTGGTAATAGACACTATGGAATTGTGTTCAGCTGTAAGGAAAAGTGAAATGACAAAATTTGCAGCTAAATTCATGAGACTGGAAAATATTATACTGAAGGAGGCCACCCAGACCCAGAAAGACAAATGCTGCATATTCTCTCTCAGATGTGGATCCTAGCTTTGAATCTTCAGTCCTGTGTGTTTAGCTTGGAGTACCCATGGAAGCCAGGAAATTAGAAAGGGGCTACTGGGGATGCTGGAGAGATGGCTTACTGGTTAAGAGCACTGACTGCTCTTGCAGAGGACCTGGGTTCTGTTCCCAGCATCCACACAGTGGCTAACAACCATCTGTAACTCCAGTTCCGGGGAATCTGATGCCCTCTTCTGGTTTCTGCAGGCATTGTACAACATGGGTATACTTACATACATGTAGGCAATACACTCATACATACAAAATAAAAATAATAAAAATAAAATAAAAAGGGAGATCCTGTCTCAAAAATAAAATGAAATAAAATAAAATAAAATAAAATAAAATAAAATAAAATAAAATAGAACTGGGCATGGTGGCACACGCCCTTAATCCCAGAACTTGGGAGGCAGAGACAGGTGGATCTCTGTGAGTTCCAGGCCAGCTGGGGCTACGGGGGGACCGTGTCTCAAAAAGACTAATTAATTAATTAATTAGTTAATTAATTAAAAGAAAGGGGCTAAAATGGGGGAAAAAAGAACGGGGTTATTGGGAAAAGGATACTTAAGAGAGGGGATAGTAGAACATGGCTAAAATGAAAGTAGAGAGAGAGAATACTGGGGTCAGGGAGGTTTAAGTAGGAGAGGAGTGGGGGAATGAAGGAAACAAGGGATGGGGGGAGGCAGTAACCAAAGAGAGAGCATATGAAAAGCCATATGGAAACCTACTATCATATATATATCTATACATATAGATTAGATAGATAGATAGATAGATAGATAGATAGATAGATAGATAGATAGATAAATTTTGTAAAAAGAGTGTTGTGAGGTGCTTCACCAGAGAAGACCACTCAAAGTTTTGCCAAATGAAAGTCATTGCTGGCCAGGGACTACACAAGGTGTCTGAACCTAAGTGTGTAGCCCCTTGACATCTCTAGGGTAAGCTTTTATATAGAGAAACCATAACCAGGGGTGAAAAGTTTAAGCTCCCAAGCTTACAGGTACAAAGCCCCCTTAACTATTTTTATTGTATTAAGCAAAAATTACTATTTTGCAGAAGCAAGCCAAGCATAACCTACAAAAACCATAAATCTACAGTTAGCAAGTGCTCTCCAGGACACTCTGACCTGTTTCCAAGACAACTGGGGTCCAGCTGACATGTGTTCCCATACCCTGGGCCAACTGCCTGATGATTTTAAAAACTAGAGTCAGCCTAAATTTTAACACAGAGTAGCTATGGTCAAGAAGGTGCCATGTCACAAGAAAGTTTGAAGGGAAAGACCCTTTATAGCTAGGTAATGCTGCTCTTAGCAGTGGGTTACTAAAGAAAAATCCCAGTGCAAGGTGTAGAATACCTCCTTATGAGCTGTTGGACAGAAAGGCTCCAAGAACTATAAAGTCACTCATCAGAACTAGAAAAAAAGACCCTATTGCTGAAGACACCACACACCTGAGTTGTAAGATTTAAAGAAATCAAGCTGGAGCTGATCTGGAAACTTCCTCCTGATAGCTAGCTTTCATAGTGCCAAAAGGTGCTATGCAGGCTGCTGTGATAAAAAGGGCATCACGAACCTTACCTAGATGAGGACCCTGTGAACCACAATACCAACCTGTTAGGCAAGATTTACCTACTTATGCAATAGTGGCACAACTGTCATAGGAGTATACTCTCTGATTAGATTCAAGCCTACTCCCCAGGAGGGAATCCATGCCTGATACTGTAAACCCAGACAAAAACCCATACCTAGGAAGGTCATAAACCTTAGGGGGATCTTTCTACTGCTGTTTAGCTAAGTCAAGATAGCATCAAACTACCTTCTAAATATCTATATGCATACATATAAACAAATTCTGCTCTCATCCTTAATCAAAGAAGCCTCACTTTGCAGTAAACAGGGCTGAATCATGACTGCCCAAGGTGCTGAGATTAAGTGGCTGTGACTATAGAGGACTCAGTCCTAAACAAAGTATTTATAACATACCCTCTAAGGCTCTGGGAACACTGAGGAAGAAGAGACAGAAAGCATGAAAAAGTCAGAAGATAGGTGGAAGGAGTGTGAAATGCCATCTTCTGGGCATGACAGCCATTGCAATCATGAACTCATAGACGCTTCAGTGATCTGCACTGGGCCTGAACAATACTGGCCCTATCAACAGTCAGTCATGGATGGGTGAGGGACTCACAGGGTCTTATCCCTCCCTGCTGACCTATTGGCCACTGACAGACTCTGGGACAGGGAGACTAATTGTCCTCAGCTGTGTACCTGCTGGTGAGCCCCGAGGCTCCAATAAATGGTTCCAAACCCATGGTGGGTCACACAGACAGCCCAGGTTGACCTCAGTGGGTCACAAAACAAAAGACATGAATGTGGGGAAAGGATTTGTAGGTAAGATGGGGGATTGATGGAGATGGGAAGGAGAGATGAGGATTGAAGGCAAAAGTAACCAGGGTGTACTATATACATAATGTATGAAACTGTCAAAAGTAAACTTTTTATTTAATTTCATGTATATGAGTGTTTTGCCTGCATGTATGTATGTATGTGCACACATGTTGTGCAAATTCCACAAAGGCCAGAAAAGGGCATCAGATCCCCTGGAATTGAAGTTACAGATGGTTGTTAGCTGCCATGTGGGTTCTGGAAATTGAACGCAGGTCCTCTGGAAGAACAGCCAGTGCTCTTAAACACTGAGCCATCCCTCCAACCCCCCAAAGGAAAAAATTTTTTAAAGCTCAGATGATCTGTAGCAGTATGGAGTTGGCATCTACAGAAACCATCTGGCTGGTACCAAAAGAGATGCCAGGCTGCAAGGAGAGCCTGGTCTGGGAGGGAAGAGATGAGTGCCCCAGGGATGCAGAGAGCATGGATACCCAGGCTGCCTTTCCTGGTTTCCACTGCTGACCTCATAAGAGCTCAGCTAGATCAAGGATGGAGTCCTCCAAGCCGAAGTCACATGGCATGAAGCAACAGTGAAAGTAGCCATGAAGCAATTGTTGAGTAGGACAGCACTGGATACCAGACGCTGTGCCGAGAGCTTTGCCGGCATTACCTCATCAAATTCTAACAAGCTCACTATATGGGTGTCATATCCATTGGATGGAAAAGTAAACTGATGCAACTGATGCTTCAAGTCCTGCCCTTGTTACTGGCTTTAGGCAGCTGGAAGAGGAGGAAGTGGAGGTCAGACTCCAGAAGCCTTATCAGAAAGCACAGGTTCTTATTTTTATTATTTATTTAATAACCATATAATTAGAAGAAGCATTTCATTACAACAGCATTGACATATTCAATAGCAATTTCCAGAGTTAAGATGCATCTCTTTCAAAATTGGCTGTAAATTTTTAGGTTTCCAATTGAATTAATACAGTTATACAATATTATACTCCATATAAACCCTATAAAACATAAAATTAAATGAGGTTT
>NW_008346683.1:1039260-1039709 GCF_000622305.1 Nannospalax galili | reverse complement strand
TGGAATTGACATTGAGATGTTTGCACATGCATTTCTAATCTCTATGTATCTGATTATTACTAGTCACAGTCAGTTACTTTCTGAACTCCTTGGGATCTGAGCATGGATATAAAGTCATCAGGTAGATTTCAGTGGTAATGTTTTACATATCTACTAATTATTAAGGAGCAAATTTTTATGTTTTGAAGAATTACTATTTTTTTATACACCCACTTCCCAGGTAGCACCCATCCATAGCCTCCCGCCTCCAACTAGAGCCCTTATACTCTGATATCCCTTCTACTGTCTGCTGTGTTGTAGGCACCCCAGCCAATCCCCACTACTTGACCTTCTGGTGGATCTAGTCTGCCAATCTAGAGGTCTGTTTTAGGAGGGTTAGCTGTTCCTCATCTAGCAGCAATCAGTTGTCAATATTCCTTTAGATAAGATTGGGGTCTGCTGTTCGTTTT
>NW_008346683.1:1037330-1037877 GCF_000622305.1 Nannospalax galili | reverse complement strand
AGTGTTTCCCTTTCCCCACATCCTCTCCAACATTTGGTATCATTTGTTCTCTTGATCTTAGCCAGTCTGACTGGGGTAAGGTGAAATCTTAAAGTGGTTTTAATTTGCATTTCCCTGATTATTAGTGATGTTGAACATCTTTTAAGGTGTTTCATAGCCATCTTTACTTCTTTTGAAACACCGTTCAGCTCCTTAGCCCACCTTTTAATTGGGTTGCTTCTTGTCTTGGTTCTCTGTTTTTTGTGTTCGTTATAAATTCTGGTTATTAAACCTCTGTCGGATGTGTCGCTGGTGAAGATTTTCTCCCATTCTGTGGGTTTTCTGTTTGTTTCCTTGGTTGTCTCCTTTTGTATACAGAAGCTTTTTAGTTTAAAGAGGTGATATTTGTTAATTCTTGCCCTTGTTTCCTGAGCAATTGATGTCCGGTTTAGAAAATCCTTTCCTACGCCTATATCTTGTAGGTTTTCCCAATGTTTTCTTCTAACAGTTTCAGAGTTTCAGGCTTTACATTGAGGTCTTTGAGCCATTTGGAATTGACTTTTGTGCA
>NW_008346683.1:1036882-1037303 GCF_000622305.1 Nannospalax galili | reverse complement strand
TAGTTTCATTCTTCTACAGGTGGAGATCCAGTTTTGCCAGCACCATTTGTTGAACATGCTGTCTTTCCTCCAGTGAATATTCTTGTTCCCTTTGTCAAATATCAGGTCGCTGAAATTGCATTTGCTCATATTTTGGGCTTCAATTTTGTTACATTGGTCTATGGGTCTATTTTTGTGCCAGTACCATGTTGTTTTTATGCCTATAGCTCTGTAATAGAGCTTGAAATCTGGTATAGTAATCCCCCAAGCATTGCTCTTAGTGCTTAGGGCTGGTTTGGCTGTCCAAGGTCTTTTGTGCTTCCATATGAATCTTAGGATAGTTTTTTCCACTTCCGTGAAAAATGTCATGGGGATTTTGATTGGCATTGCATTGAATCTATAAATGACTTTTGGTAGGATGGTCATTTTCACAATATTAATT
>NW_008346683.1:1021809-1033379 GCF_000622305.1 Nannospalax galili | reverse complement strand
ATTTTGACATGTGAATTTCTTTTGTAGTTTCTGATTCTTGTGTGAGACTCAGGCCTTCAAGTTTAGATCTGCTTCTTTTTGTGAACTTTATGTGTCTTTGTAGATTACTTTTTGGGCATGAAAAGCTGGTTTGTCAAAGCTTCTGGTTCTCTGTTTTGATTTTATATTGGAGTGGCTGGATTGAGTTTGTCTTCAGGAGTTCCCACAGAGGCCCAATTCAGATGAGGGTCAGATGTTTCCAGGCTTTCTCCTAAGGTCTGGATCCCTCCAGGAATGATTTTGGCCTCAGGAATTTGGGGGTTGGACTGACCTGGGAGCCGGGCCCAGGAAAGATGCTGGTCTAGGGCAGCTGGTGGCCATACCACCAAGAGATGCAAAGGCAGGTGGGGCAGGAAGAGGCTCCAAGGACTCCTGGGGACTGCACTGAGGAGCTAGGTTGGTCTGGATGCAAAGGACCAGGAAGAGGAAAGGTCAGCCCCCGTGTCCCAGAAAGAGGTTGGCAGGTGGTGCAGGCCCAGGGAAGCAGAGGGAGGTGAGGGTGGGGCCAGGCCCAGAAGCCATGCTCCTGGTGGCCAGAGAAGGCACTACATTGGTCTGAATGAAAAGGATCAGGAAGCAGTATTGGTTCCCCAGGTGTCTGGGGCCCCAAGACAAGGAATGGGGCAGGGCCCAAACTAGGAGAGACTGGAGCGGGAGATGGGAGGGTGAATGAGGCTGCAGGAGTCAAGGCAAGGAGGCCTGCAGGTAGAAGAGAGGCCTGCGGTATGTCTTTCAGGCCAAGGGAAGCAGAGGGAGGTCCAGAAAGCACAGGTTCTTAACACGGCATGCTCACCCTCTGCTTGTCAAAGACCCTCTCCCCTTGTCCCATTTATCCTGTTCTCATGGCAACATTAGGGGTTTCTCCAAGTCAGTTGAGGATGTTGAATGAAATGCCTCAGGCTGGGCAATTTATAGCCAGCAGAAGTCTATTGCTCAAAGCTCTTGAGGCTAGGAAGTTCAAAGTCAAGGAGCCAGCAGGTTCTATGAAGTTTGTATGTCCTGGATCTGCTGCTCATAGATGGTACCCAATGTCCTCACATACTGGAAGCAAAAAGGGGACAACCAGTTCGCTCAGACCTTTTTTTTTTTTTTTTGGTCTTTTGAGACAGGGTCTCCCCTGTAGCCCCAGTTGACCTAGAACTCACTATGTAGACCAGGCTGGCCTTGAACTCTCAAAGGTCCGCTTGCCTCTGCCTCCCAAGTGCTGGGACTACAGGCATGTACTACCACGCCCGGCTTCAGACCTCTTTTATAGGACACTAATCTTATTCAGAATGACTCCACATTTCTGACATAGTCATCTCCTGCATACTCCTTTGAATACTCAGTTCACTAGCGCTAGATTTCAATATGAGTTTTGTTTATTTTGGTCCTAGGGATGAACCCAAAACCTTGTGCATGCTAGGCAAGTAGTCTACCACTGAGCTACATCATAGCCCTTAATATAAATTTTGGAGGACTTAAACATCTATACCATGACATTCCACTCCTGCCTCCTCTTCAACCCCAAAATTTATCTTCTTCTCACATGAGAAATATATTTATTCCATCCCAGTCACCCCAAATGTTTTAACTCAGTCCAACATCAACTTAAAGTCTAAGTGAAGAATCTCATCTAAACATCTTCTTAGTCCAACATGGTGGGCATGTCTAATAATCCCATCCCTTGATTAAGGGGGGGAAAGGCCATCCTCTACAACACAGTGAGACTCTGTCTCAAATAAATAAATATCCTGTAAACTAGGTATGGGAAAGACTCTAAACATGATCCATGCTGAGGCAAACCTCTCTAGTTTCCAGACCATGGAGTCAAGAGGCATGTTTCCAAAGTGCAGTGACAGGCAAGGGAAAGAACAAACAGGAAGAAATGGTCTATGGGTCCCAAATAGGTCCAAAACCCAAACATCAAACAGTTCAAAATCTTCAGACTGCAGAATCATCTCCTTTGACTCCAGGCTTTCTTTGACGTGCTATGAGGTGAAAGTTGGTCCTTATTTCTAAGCAGTTTTGCCCCAGTGGCTTTTCCCAATGCAGCCCAATGGCATAGCTCTCTCATGTTGGAATCACAAGTCAGTGGCCATCCCAGCCTGGAGCTGCATGTGGGTGGTTGCACTGATCTGAGGTACTGGGAGCAGCCCTCCTCTGGCATAGCTCCACCAAGCACAGCCCAGGCTAGGCTCTCAATGGTGGCTCTGTGCTCAGGACAGGTCTCTGTTAGGCCTGTGGCTCTGCAAAGCAGCCTTTGAAATCTAGATGAAGGTAGTCATAAGCCCCATGGCTTGGATACAGCATGCTGAAGAAGGCATCATGCAGGTGCCTCCAAGGTACATTGATACTGTCTAGGAGGATGGCCCAAAGCACACCTGGAGTTGCATGTTGCTGTGGGAAGTAGAGTCTGGAGATTGTTGTGCCTGGGCCTTGTCATGCTGAGCCCAGGATGTGCATGGCCACCCCCAAGATCTCCAAATGAATTCATACCATCCTCCTATTCACTCTCTCTCTCTCTCTTTCTCTCATTTCTCTCTCTCTTTCTCTCTCTCTCTCTCTCTCTCTCTCTCTCTCTCTCTCTCTCTTTGGTCACAGTGTCTCATATAGCTTTAGTGGGCATCAAACTTCTGATTGGTCTCAAGGATTGCAGGCATGTACCACCATGGCCCATTTATGTGAAGCTGGTGATCAAATCAGGACCTCATATATGCTAGGCAAGGCCTCTACCAAATGAGCTACATCCCCAGCACTCTATCATCTCTATGATGGACATGGCTTCCTCCCATCCATGCTAACCTGTCTTTATCACATGGTGGCTGGGCTCTACCCTGAGTGTTCTCACCTAAATGTGCTCTGTGTGTGTGTGTGTGTGTGTGTGTGTGTGTGTGTGTGTAAGCATGTGTGTGCTCATGGCATGGCAAGTATACAGAGGTCAGAAGACATCTTGCAAGTCAGTTCTCTCCTTCCACCATGTGGGTTCCAGGATAGAAATCAGGTGATCAGGCTCAGCACCAAGTGCTGTTACCAGCTAAGCCACCTCACCAGTCCCCTTATTTCATTCTTCACAACATGCCAAAGCTAAGAACTTTCCAAATCATTAAGTTCAGCTTTCCTTTTGATCACAAAGTCCATCTCTAATGCATCTCTCCCTTTCTCCCATTCACTACAAGCAGTCAAGAAGTCAGGCCCCTCCTTTACACTTGGATTAGGGATTCTTCCACTGAACATCCTATCTCATCGCTCAGAAGTTCTACTTTTTACAAAGCCCTGGGACATAATAACAGTGCAGCTCAGGCCTTCCCCACTATCTGGCCTTTCGTTCAGTTTCCTCAGTCTGAGCCTCGCTCAGCATGGCCTCTGCCATCCCATTTCCATGGCCTTCTGATGGCAGTCTCTGAAGCTGTCTCCAGGGAAGCTGGGGCTCTCTCCACACCCTCCACCTCTCTGGAGCACTCATCTCTCTGCTCACAGCAGCACCTCCACATTCTCCCAGCCTCTGCTCCTCACCCACCTCCAACACCAAGTCTTGGTTTCCAGCTGTTTGTTGCATCCACAGTCTACTCCTCAAAATCAGCTGTTGTCTCAGTTCATGCGGGCAACTATAATAAAATAATGTCAACAGAGTACTTTAGAAACAGTAGGGATGTGTTGTTTTCTGTCCTGGAGGCTGGGGAGGGTAGGTCCCAGTTGGCACTCATTTCTCATGAATGGTGCTTTCTGTGAACAATCCCCTTTGGGCCACTTTGCTAAGGGCACTGGTCCCACCCAGGGTGGCTCGGCCCTCGTGACCTTCTCACTTCCCAAAGGCTCCAGCTCTTAACACCAGCACCTAGAGGATCACCTTTCAAAATATGAGTGTGGGAGGGATATGAACACTCAGATCACAAAAGGAGTATGCACTGCCCTCATCTCTGCAGAAGAGTGAGTCTTCGGTACACTGTGGGTTGACCCAGGTGACCCATGTAAGCCCCAGAGATCACGTTTAAATGGAGTGCTCACTCTAAGCTGAGCTCCTGCCATGATTCCATGCTGGGTAGGAACCTGTCAGGGCAAAGGCCTCCAGGCAGGCCTCACTGCTGGGACTGCCTTCTATAAGCCCCAGTGGCACTGAAGGTTCCAGAAAAGTCAAAGTATACAAACCCAATTGAACTCTCCTGCTAACTTTGAGATTTGCATTGTCAGCAAGAAGCTGGATGAGGTTGAGGAGACGGCTCCATCAGCAAAGGGCTTGCCCTGCAAGCATAATGTTCTAGTTTGCTTCTCTTACTGTGATACATACCATGACCAAAAGCAACTTGGGAAGGAAAGGGTTTATTTAGTTTACAGGTTATAGTCCATCAACAAGGGAAGCCAAGGCAGGAACTTGAAGCAGGAACCTGGAGGCAGGAGCTGAAGGAGGGACCACAGAGGATGCTGCTCACTGGCTGGCTCCTCTGGCCTGTACTCACCCTGCTCTCTTACACAACCCAGGACCACCTGCCCACAGGTGGCACCACTCAATGGGCTGAGCTCTCCCACATTACTCAGCTGTCATGAAAATGCCTATGTCTATGTCATGTCTATGAAGACATTCCCACAGGCCAATCTAATAGAGAAAATTCCCCAGTTGAGGTTCCCAAAATTCCTCAATTGACGTTCCCTCTTCCAAGCTGTGTCAAGTTGACAACCAAAGCCAACCATGGCACACGAAGACCACTTTCCAATCCCCAGCACCCATGTACAAAGATAGACATGGCAGCACACATGCGAAATCCCAGTACTGGGGAGACAGAGACAGGAGGGTCCCTGGAACTTGCTGGCCAACCAGTCTAGTTGAATGGGTGAGTTCCAGGTTCAGTGAGAAAACTTGTCTCAAAAAATAAAGTGGAGGGCTAGAGAGATGGCGCAGTGGTTAAGAGCACTGGCTAATCTTGCAGAGGACCTGGGTTCTGTTCCCAGCACCCATATGACAGCTAACAACTGTCTGTAACCCCAGTTCCAGGGGAGTCCAACGGAAACCTTCTCCGATCTCCACAGGCGTTGCACAACACAGGTGCACTTACATACACTCAGGCAATACAGTCGTACACATAAAATAAAAATAAATAAATAAATAAATAAATAAAAGAATAAAAATAAAATGGAAAGCAGTTGAAGAAGACACCTGATGTCCATCTCTGGCCCCCACGTGCACACATACATGAATACATATGCACAGCTCCAAGCCTATTCACTGTAGCTTGCCTGTACTTAGCTTTTAACATTATTTTATTTTATCATTTGTGTGTAGGTATACGTATTCAGTGCCCATGGAGCTCAGAAGAGGACAACAGATTCCCTGGAACCGGATTTACGGGTGGTTTTGAACCTGTTCTGTGGATGATGGGAATGGAACCTGGATCCTCTGTAAGAGCAACAAGTGCTCTTAACCACTGAACCATCTTTCCAACCCCCACCTTATTTTTTTTTTAAGGCAGGGTCTCCTTGTAGCCCCAGCTGGTGCTACGTAGACCAGTTTGGCCTCAGTCTCACAGAGATCACCTACCTCTGCCTCCCAAGTGCTGGGGTTAAAGGGGTGTACTACCACACCTGGCTTTCCCACGCTATTTTATGAGACAGGGTCTCTCACTGAGCCTGGATCTCATGGATTCAGCTAGGCTGGTTGACCAACAAGCTCCAGGCATCTGCCTGTCTCTGCCTCCCCAGTCCTGGGATTATAGGCACTCGCTGCTGTGCCCAGCTTTTTATGTGGAGGCTGGAGATCCTAACTGGAGTCTTCATGCTTACATGACACACTGTACGGATTCAACCACAGCCCCTCATTTCTACATATGTCTTCGATTCCTAACATGATGCCTGGCACAAACTGAACCTGAAAAGGCTTGAGGAGAATGAATGAATAAACGGCTCAGCACGCTACTGCTAGCCACGTGTCACGTGATCCCCAAACACGTGGTGGCCTTGACTATGGGTACTAACAAAGAATCCCAGCACTGGAAGATGAAAGCTGCAGCATGTCCGTTCCCACAGCTCCCCAGGCTCCACGCATGCCCACCGGAACGAGCAGATAACTCACGCTGAGAGTTACTTAAAAGGCATTTAACTCAGCTCACACGTCTGCCGACCGAATCTATTACTTGCAGAAATCTATTCCACAAATTACCATTTTGATTGCCAGCACTGAAAGACAGTGGTGGGTTGGCAGGATCTTTTTTTCCCACCTCCTCTCACCAGTTGAGTTACTATCTGCTTTTGCGGAATAAATTGCTATAAATTGAGTTACCAGCACTCCAAAATGGGGAAATATATCCTCCATGTTATATGGGCAGCTGACAATATTATGGAAATACACAAAGTGTTTGTCGAAGTTTATGTGAATGGCAATGAGTTGTGATGGATGTGGAAGACTTCGGGGACAGTGGTGGCCTGAGAGGCAAAGACACTGTGCATACCCTTCCCGGCACTGGGGCTGGCTTCCAAATCTCAGAAGGGAGTTTTGGAGGTGGAACACTAGAATTGGGGCAAACAGAGGGTGCTGATTACCAAAAGGACAAGTCATACAATACAACAAATGGCCCCTGGAGCCCAGTAAGCATGGCACTGGGATGCTGCCCTGCTCCACACACACACACACACACACACACACTCGGGTCCCAGGCTTCTAGGCACTTTGCTTCTAAAGGCTACACAGGGAAGTCTCTTTGGAAGCCTCCCTCTGGGCCAAAGGGCAGTCTCTTCAGCATCACAGCCCCTGGGGCTGGGAGTGTGTGCTGTGGGAATGTTTAAACCCAGCAAGCTGGTCCAGTGAGAGGAACTCTGAGAAAAAAAGACACTGAGGAGTTTCCCACATGATCAGACTGAAGCTGGGGCAACCCTGAAGTGGCAAGGGTGCCCTCCCTGTCCACCATTCCCAGCTTGCTCATGACTTTCTCCAGGCAGTAGAGCTCTAAGATGCCATTTGAATGAGAATACTCGCCTCAGGGCCCGACCTTGGGAAGAGACGTGGGTTTGACCTTTACCAACTTGGTTGGGAGTACTTATGTGAGGAGATTGTAGGAAATCCAGGAACTGGCAGAGCCAAAGTTGCAGGACTCTAGGAAGTAGGCTGAGATTGAAGCAACATAAAAATCTCCAGAAAACCCACCATGCACCGGCCAGAGTGGATCTTCCCAGTTTCACACCAGACCAAGACCGCAAAGCCGTGTGATGACATTAACAAACATAGGAAAACTTCCAATGTTCCACAGGTAGTGGATCTGAGTGAGAAACAGAAAAGAACCTGGGGTTAGGAAAACAACTAAGTCACTAAGGTTTCTTGCAATCATGACAACTTGAGTTCAAAACCCAGAATCCACATAAAAAGGTTGGGCATGGCAGCTTGTAATCTCAACACTAGGGAGGCAAGACAGATTCCTAAGCCTTGCTGGCTAGCCTATTTGGCAAACCCAAGGCCAGTGAGAGAACTTATTTGAGAGAGAGAGAGAGAGAGAGAGAGAGAGAGAGAGAGAGAGAGAGAGAGAGGGGGTTTTGGCTTAGCAGTTAAGAGCACTGACTGCTCTTGCAGAGGACCCGGGTTTGACCCCCAGCACCCACATGGCAGCTATGAACTGTCCTTAACTCCAGTTCCAGGGAATCTGAAGCCCTCTTCAGACCTCCGCGGCCTTGCATGACACAGGTGCACTCACATACATGCAGGCAATACACTCATACACATAAAATAAAGTATTTTTAAAAAGAGAAAAGAAAGGTAGATAGTGCCTATGGAATGATATCTACGGTTATCCATATGCATGTACACATACATGTATGTTCAACACACATATGAACACACAAGACAGAGACAGAGAGGGATGGGAAGAAGAAGGGAGGGAAGGAGAGAAGGAGGAAAGGAAAGAAGGAAGAGAAGGAGAGAGAGAGGAAATAGGAAGCAGGGGAGGGAAGGCCCACCAGAACTCAGTAGTCACGGTGCTCCTTCTTGGACACTTATGGCCTCTACTCCTGCTCAAGGGCTCCAGGCCCCCATACAAAGAGATGGCAGCCAACCAGTGAGTCCTTTAGTAAAGTCAAGGAATGGGGGTGGGAGGCACCCAGTGTCTGCCAAGGGCTGCCTGCAATGGACCCTGTAAGTCTAATAGAACAGGGGAGAAAAGGATTAGAGGAGACTGAGGCTACAGAATTGAGTGTGTGGCCAATGACTGGTGCTTCCACCTCCAGCACCACAAGGAGGCATGAGTTCCCATGGATGCAGAGAAGGCAGAACAAGGTGGTCTCCATGTCCCCATCCTGTGGAACTCAAGCAAGAAGCTGTGAGATCCCCGGCAGTGATGGGGCTCAGGGGTGGACAGAGCCAAGCTGCTTCATTGGACACAGAACAGAGAGATTCCATGGGGATCTCTGAGAATGCACACAGGAGCCTCTGGAGAGGGCATTTGCCCTTTGCTCCCAACTGTTCCCATCTTCCTCCTAGTGCAGGTCCCAGGGATTGTGGTCAAGCTTGAGACAGAGGGAGGAGGAAGAGCAGGAGGTAGAAGGTGGAGCCGAAGGCCTTTAGTGGTCTGTCCCAAAGACTTCAGACCAGCCTGCAGAACTGTTACAGAGCCAAGGTTGAGCACACCTTGACTCTCTGCAGGGCAACACACATGTGCTCACTGACTCCTCTACAACTTCGGGGTTAGGTGGCACAGTCCCTAGGAAAAGGTTCAGATCCTAGAGACTTTGAGACGCTGAAGAAAGATCTTGTAGCCATTGTGTAAATTCAGACTCAGGAGAGTTTAATTTGGGGTATCTTGCTGATTCACTGGTTGATATGTCAACAGGAGGCCCCTGGCCAGAGACAACTCCACAGATCCACACTACTGTCTGCTATAGACAGGGGCATTCTGTTCAGAACTCCAGTTGATTCACATGAGCCTGAATCCTTTTTTTTTTTAAATTATTTATTTTATTTTTTATGTGTTTATTTTGCTTGCATGCATGTAAGTATGACACACGCAACATTTGGTCCCCCAAAACTGCAGTTACAGATGGTTGGGCACCACTAACATGGGTACTGGGAATTGAACCCAGGTTCTCTGTAAGAGCAGCCAGTGTGCATGCATACATGAGGCAAAACACTCATTCACATTAAAAAAAGATAAGGGGCTGGAGAGATGGCTCAGTGGTTAAGAGCACTGACTGCTCTTGCAGAGGACCCGGGTTCAATTCCCACCACCCACATGACAGCTAACAACTGTCCGTAACTCCAGTTCCAACGGATCTGATGCCCTCTTCTGACCTCCATGGGCATTGCACGACACAGGTACACTTACACACATGCAGACATAACACTCAGACACATAAAATAAAAATAATAAATGAAATATTTTTAAAGTAATAAAAGTAAATTTTTTTAAAAATAAAGAAAATAGAGAATACCTGAAATTCTTTTCTTTAAGACAGAGTTGCTACCCCAGTTTCCTAAGACTGAACCTCAATAAAACTGTTTCCTCCAACCATCTCTATTTCCCAGTTTGTTCTGACAGACGCACTGGGTGTTAAGACCTCCATATTCAATGAGAAGAGTGTTGGAACCAAGTCCCACCTAATACACCCCAGCTTTAAAGTTAGAAATCAGCCTCAAAGAGGAGGTAAAAAGTGAGGGGTTTTTTACCTCTCATTTCATTCATTGAATAAACATTCACAGACAGTTGATCCTTATGCAAAAGATTCAAAGGCGAATTCTCAACTCTCCAGGAGCCCACAGCTCACAAAAGGGACAGGCAGCTCCCCTGCAAATCTGCTCGTCACATTGCTCAGGATCCCCACGGACCCAGGCACCCAACTTCGAGCTAGCAAAACCTTCTGCATACAAATTTGATGTTTGTTCCAGAAGCCTTTTTGTGGAAAAGTAATACAAACATGATAAATATAAAATTAGATACAAAAATATAAAGGGTCTGTGCAGATAAGAGGCTGGGAAACTTTTAGCTTTTATAAAGAATAGAAAGCACTCTGAACTAGGCCAGCAGTACCCTCTAGTGGCCTTATGGAGGAAGGACTGGAGAGCTGGAGTCAGGCTGACATTCAGGTGTCAAAAGGCCAGGTGAGAGTTTCCTAAAAATTTTTTCATTATCTATGATCTTGCCTCCATCCGCAGCTGTGTGATGTGAGAAGGTCAGATACCAGCATCCAGATATGGTTACTTACAGCTGAATTTGGAGCAAATAACTGTACCCTTATGAGCTTCAATTTCCTACCTGTAAATAAATGGTATCTTCACAGGATAAATACAAACCTACTCCAGAGGGTGGCTGTAAGGATCAAAAACAATGATTCACATGTGAGTGCATTTTTTCATTTTATTTATTATTTTTATTGCATGTGTATGAGTGTATTGCCTGTAAGTGTGTAAGTGCACCCACGTGGTGCTATGCCCATGGAGGTCAGAAGAAGGCATCAGATCCCCTGAAACTGGAGTTATGGATGGTTTTTATCCATGATGTGGGTGCTGGGAATTAAACCTGGGTTGTCTGCAAGAGCAGCCAGTGTTCTTAATCCCTGAACCATCTCTCCAGCCCGGACATGTGAGTGCTTTATAAAGAGCACTGCAATATATGTTATATTGAAAAGACAATTTATTAATGTTGGCACCCTTTTCTGCTTCTGAAGGAAGAATCCTTAGAATTGTGAATTGAAGTTCTCAGGAGAAAAAAGCCACGCCTATGTAAAATATTCTACAAGGCTGATAAGCTGATTGGCTGATTAGAGCTCCATAACTGTGGAAGCCAGTGGCAGATTCAGAACCAAATACCTTGAGCTATTTTAGTTCCTTTAATAACCATTCATTGCCTACCTCCGTTTCTGTGCTAGTTAGTTTATGTCAACTTGGCATAAACTAGAGTCAACTAGGAAGAGGGAACTTCAGTTGAGGAATTTCTTCCAGCAGAAGGGCCTGTGGGCATGGCTGTGAGGCATTTTATTAATTGTTAATTAATGTAGTAAGTTGTAAACAGTGCCATCCCTAGGCAGGAGGATGTGGACTGTATAAGAAAAGTAGCTGAGGGGCTGGAGAGATGGCTTAGTGGTTAAGAACACTGGCTGTTCTTGCAGAAGACCCAGGTTCGAATCCCAGGACCCATATGGCAGCTAACAACTGTCTGTAACTCCAGTTCCAGGGGATCCAACAGTCTCTTCTGTCCTCCACAGGCATTGCATGACATGGGTGCACTTACCTACATGCAGGCATAACACTCATACACATAAAATAAAAATAATAAGTAAAATTTTTAAAAAAAGAAAAAGTAGCTGAGGGGCTAGAGAGATGACTTAGTGGTTGAGAGCACTGGCTACCCTTGCAGAGGACCCAGGTTCAGTTCCCAGTACCCACATGGTAGCTTACAATGGCCAATAACTCCAGTTCCAGGGAACCTGACACTCCCTTCTGGTCTCCTTGGGCATTGCATGCATGGGTACACTTATATACTTTTTTTTAAAAAGCTTTTATGAAGAATAAAAGGAAAGTAGCACCGGGCGTGGTGGTTCCACACCTTTAATCCCACCACTCAGGCGGCAGAGGCAAGCGGATC
>NW_008346683.1:1010832-1021575 GCF_000622305.1 Nannospalax galili | reverse complement strand
TCGAATCCCAGCACCCACATGGCAGCTAACAACTGTCTGTAACTCAAGTTCGAGGGGATCCGACAACCTCTTCTGACCTCTGCGGGCGTTGCATAACATGGGTGCACTTACCTACATGCAGGCAATACACGCATACACATAAAATAAAAATAATAAATTTAAAAATTTTAAAAAAAAAACAAAAGAAGAGTAGCTGAGCCAGAATGGTGGCACACACCTTTGATCCCAGCACTCAGGAGGCAGAGGTGGAGGGATCTCTGAGAGATGGAGTCCAGTCTGGTCTATATATTCAGTTCCAGGTCAGCTGGAATTACAGGGATACCCTGTCACAAACAAAAACAAAAGCAAAACAGAAAAGTAGCTGAGCCAGGCAGGGGAAGCAAGCCAGTGAGCAGCGCTCCTCCATGACCTCTGCTTCAGTTCCAGCCTCCAGGTTCCTGCCTTGGCTTCCTTCAGTGATGAACCAGTCAGGACATGTAAGCCTAATAAACCCTTATCTCTCCCAAGTTGCTTTTGGTCAGTGTTTCATCACAATAGAGAAGCAAACTAGAACAGTGTCTAACATAATGTTCCTGTGATTGTCAGGTAAGATTCTTTGGAATGCATTAACCTACACACCAGTAGCTTCCACCACCCCAGGAGCTAAGAATGGCATCAGTTAGCATCTGAGACTTACAGCACAAAGCCCCCCAGTTTGTTGTAACCCGATGTTTCCACCAAGGTACTTGGTAAATGCAGGAGCTAAGAATGGCATCAGTTAGCATCCGAGACTTACAGCACAAACCCCTTGGTTTGTTGTAACCTGATGTTCCACCAAGGTGCTTGGTAAATGCCTTGATTCGTGACTTTCTTTTCTTCTGGAACTATTTTAAAAAATTCAAGCAACCACTTCCATGTAGGAACACACTACTCCACTCAACCTGAATCCATGTTTCTGGGCCATGGTTGCTACATTCTCTGACAGGGGGTTCAGAGAATCCTCGAAGAGGGACAGCGCAGCATATAAGAAAGACAACTCATCATTAGAATCTCAAGAGTGAGGAACCAGGAGGCTCTCTACTGAGGGACCAGAGGCCCCATGCGCCCTACCACTATGTATTTATTACTTTAACCTCCATAAGCAGGGCAAACAACATGACTTCTATTCATCTCAGTCAGTACTGAGAAAACTTCCTCAAGACTTCTAGGGATATTATATTGAAGCAAAGACACTGTTTACTACAATGAAAAGTAACTAAGCATAACAGGGTGCTGTGCCCAGTGGTCAGAGTGTTATTTCCTTGTCTAATTTGGGATGGGGCACTGCGTTCCTTTGCCTCAACACACCTGCCTATGCAACTTTTACTACATAGTCATTCTTGACTGGAGGCACTGTTACAAGTGGTTGAGCATGCTTTCAGCAGAATTTAGACAGAACAGCATCTCCAACATCAGTTCAAGTAAGTCAGTGGTCTCCAACACGTGGTCCCTCATTTTGGCTCAGAATATTCTTATTCCCTTTGAGGTGAGACCTGTGTTTTATGTCAATATTTTCACAGAAGACCACCGAAGGCCAATTACCCTGTACGAAGAATAGAGGGTTATCTTGCACAGTACCTCTGTGGTGGGTGATATGGAAAATTTGGGGATGTCTTAAGAGTGACAGAGCCTTTCTCAGCTCTTTGGTGGTCTTTAACTCAGGAATTAGGGTGCCACACACTCCTGGTCACACAAAGTTTCCACTGAGTTGCTGTCCTTGTCTCAAAAATTTGGAAAAATGAAATTCATAGATCACAGAGGGTGAATTTTTTGTTTGTTAATTTTTGGCTTTTTTGTTGTTTGTTTTTGAAACAGTCTCACAGTATAGCTCTGGGTGACCTGGAACTTGATATGTAGACCAGGCTGGCCTCGATCCTACAGAGATCCACCTGCCTCTGCCTCCCAAGTGCTGGAATTAAAGGTATGAGACACCATGCCTGACCCGAGGGTAAGTTTTTAAAAGATATTTATGATTGATTCATAGGTGGGAGCTTAAGAGAAAGAAGGCAGAGCTCTTGTATAGCAGGAAGGCTCCCCAGGAAAGGGATACCATTGATGGTCACTGCCTTGGCATTAAGAAGGCTTTATTGGATGGAGGCACAGACCAGGGATGAACTGATCAGTCCAAGTGCCTCTGGATTTCAGTTACCTTCTCACATACACTTTCCAGACAGGAGTACTCGTTTAGGGAAGAGAGAGAAGGAAAAACCAGGCTCTCCTTTCTGGCATCCCTGACCTCTGGACAACACAAAACCAAAGATGTTTTATCATCTCTGGCCTCTAGCAAGAACAAAATTGTCCACAGGGCCAAGGACATTTTTGGCTTCTAGTCAAGGAAATAAATCTGTTTACTTTTGAGATCCTCTACCCTAAACTGCCTAGCCAACTTCTATCTCCTGTTCTTATCACAAGTTTCAGAAAGTCATTGCATGAATGAATGAACGAATGGCCAATGAATTAATGAAGGTCCCCAACATAGATATGAGACAGATGGGACCAAATGAGCATCCTTTTGTTAGAGGATTTAGGGTCAGAGCCTGTGCCCTGGCCATCTCAATAAGCTAGGCTTTACCACTCATCCCCAAGCCAATCAAAGAGCCAAATGAACAGTGAAAAGCAGAAAGATTTATTCAATGTACCCACATGGGAAGAAGGATGAAGAGATCCAGTGATGCCACAAGTTGAGGCAATGGGGACAGAAAAGAGCCGATCAGTCCAGTTGGCCCAACCAGAGGAGTCCAGGTGCCTTCTCTCTATTTTGGTTCCATCCATGGGCACAGCTTCCAGGTAGAGGCACTCATTTGGCTAGAGATAACAAAGAACCCTGAACCATAATTCTCTTCTGGCATTCCTGGCTTCCAGTAAGTATGCTTCTGGAACTGCAGCTTTGGGATCCAGCCCTACCTGACTTGTTTCTACCTTGTTCAGTCAGCACCTTTCTGTCTCACCACTTCTTTATTTATTTACTTATTTAAGTACTTATGTTGGTGGGCCCATAACTCCTCCTTCATTCAGTGTTTGTGCAGTAGTCCTCCTTAACCAAAATTTCACTTTCTGTGCTTCCAGTTACCCGGGGTCAACCTTAATCTGAAAATATTAGATGGAAACAATTTGTAAGTTTCAAAATATGCACCATTGTTGTATACTGAAATCACACATCTTACCAAGGAAGTATAGGAATGACTTTTATAATATGGACACAATCTGGCCTAAAGACTTTTATTTAACTTTGTAACGAAAAAGCTTGTTTATAATGTAAACAAGCTTCCTGAGCCATGTGCTCCTCTTGTGACCTGGGCATATGACCTTAATCCCTCGGGAACCCACTTTGCCCTTCACTCAAGATAGTAAATCAATGTGGGTATGCTTATTTAGTATATCAAAGCTCTGGATGCAACTTTTTCTCATTTGTGTGTGTGTGTGTGTGTGTGTGTGTGGATAGATAGATAGAGAGAGAGAGAGAGAGAGAGAGAGAGAGAGAGAGAGAGATCCTAGACCAAAGAATCAAGGAGGAAGATTCTCTGGTAAGATAAGTGTAGATCAGGGGCTGGAGAGACGGCTCAGCAGTTAAGAACACTGCTTGTTCTTGCGGAAGACTCAGGTTTGAATCCCAGCACCTACATGGCAGCTAACAACTGTCTGTAACTCCAGCCTCTTCTGACCTCCACAGGCATTGCATGACACGTGTGCACTTGCCTACATGCAACCAATACACACAAACACATAAAATAAAAATAATAAATTTTTTTTTAAAAAGATAAGGGTGGGTCCTAGCCTCTACATTCCCAGTTGATGCTGGAAATATAGCTTCAATAAAAGTATGAGTGAGGGACCGTAGAGATGGCTCAGCAGTTAAGAGCACCAACTGCTCTTGCAGAGGACCTGGGGTTCGATTCCCAGCACCCACATGGTACTGGAAATTGGGAGCATGATGATGGGAACTGGACGAGTGATCTAGACTCAGCCCTGAGATTTATGTCTTTGGAGAGAAATAATGGTCCATGCAGCTCTGAGGTTGTGTCTTGAGGACAAAACATGCCTTTGCTGGACAGCTTTAGTGTCAACTTGACACACCTGGGTAGAGGGAGCCTCAAATGGGGAGTTGCCTCCATTTGACAGGCCTGTGGCTATGTCTGTAAGGCTTTTTCTTGACTTTTGAGTGATGTGGGAGGGCCCAGTCCACTGTGGTCGGTGCCACCCCTGGACAGGTGGCCCTGTATTATATAAGAAACAAGTTGAACATGGGTCAGGGGAGCAAGCCAGTGTGATGGCTAATCCTGGGTGTCAACTTGATTTGATCTGAGATTAACTGAAATGAAGGAGAACTTCTTGATTGGATCATCTAAAGCTGGAAGACACACCCTAAATGTTACCTTCTGATGGCAGCCGGTATAAAAGACCAAGGCAGAGGAGAACACTGGGCTTTTTGCGGCTTGACTTCTCTCTCGCTGGTGGGTTCGTCTTGCTGCTGTAGACTGAAGACTAGCTGATATTTTGGAATTTGTCAGACCTCCAGCACCGGATTGGGACTACTGAGACATCCAGCCTTGTGGATTGAGCGACTACAGATTCTCAGCCTCTCCAGTGTGGTGCAGCCATTGTTGGACTACTCGGACTCTATCCAGTGAGCTAAGCTGATAAATCTTTATACATATTCATTCTACTGGTTCTGTTTCTTTGGAGAACCCTGACTAATACAGCCAGTAAGCAGTGTTCCTCCATGCTTCAGCTTCTGCCTCCAGGTTCCTCCCCTAAGTTCCTCCCTTGGTCTCCCTCAGTGATGAACTGTGACCCAGGAGATGTAAGCCAAATAAACCCTTTTCTCCCCAAATTGGTGTTGATCAGCATTTTGTCATGGCAACTGAAGGCAAACTAGAACAATGGCTGTTGCCCTCAGAGAGCTATCACTGGTCACTTAGAGACCAGGCCCTTTCCATAAGACTTGTAACCAACCAATCATCAAAAGAGAGGTGGGGAGGCAGAGCTAGGCACAGGGAGCTGGGAGCTTGGTTGGAACCTTGTCCCTGCAGATGTTCTGAAGGTCATGGGGTCGCTGAGGAAGGTGCTGGAACAAGGAAAAGTGAACAAAAGCTGAATCCTATGCCTGGACTCCTGGACAAACCAGAAAAAGCCTAGGGAAGGTCAAACCCCTCTGCACAAACAAGTGAAGCTCTGAGCTATTGCTATTTGAGCAACTTATATTCAGGCTGTCCTGGGTTCAGGAAATGGAGTTCTTCAGTGTTCTGTTCTCTGAAGCAAGAACCATTGAACCAGAATTGTCAGCCTGAATTCAGTCAGAAGGGCAAGAGAAATAAAATTGTCTCCCAAAATTGAAGTTGCCAGGGCCTAGTAGCCTACACCCAAACCTGGAAGCAGACCTCGATACAGACAGCAGTCTCAGTCTGCGGAGTTGGGTCTCTCTTGCCTGTGTATGTTTTTCCTCTGGCTGCTTTTAATATTTTCTTTTTTTAACATTTTATTTATTATTTGTATGTGTATGCGTTTATTGCCTGCATGTAGGTAAGTGCACCCATGTCGTGCAAAGCCCACGGAAGACAAAAGAAGCTGTTGGAGCCCCTGGAACTGGAGTTATGGGCACTTGTTAGCTGCCGGGTAGGTGCTGGGCTTCAAACCCGGGTCTTCTGCAAGACCAGTCAGTGTTCTTAACTGCTGAGCCATCTCTCAAGCCCCAATAATTTCTTATGATTACTGACTTTGTGTGATTAGTTTATGATGCAGCTTGGTGTAATTTTCTTTTAGATTTGGAAATTTTGATCATTACTTCTTTGATTTTTAAATGTGTTAAGTTTATTATCATTTAAACATTTATTTTTCTATGTGTATGAATGTTTTGATGGCATGTAAGTGCACCTGTGTCATATAATGCCTGAAGACACAAGAAGAGGGCATCAGATTCCCTGGAACTGGAGTGACAGAGGATTGTAGCTGCCATATGGGTGCTGGGAATCAAACCCTGGTCCTCTGCAAGAACAGCCAGGGCTCTTAACTACTGAGTCATCTCTCCAGCCCCTGTTATTATTATTGGGGTGGGGGGAGTGTGAGTGCCTGTGCATGCACGTAGGGGTCAGAGGACAACTTTCAGGAGTCAGTTCCCTCCTTCCATGTGAGTTCTGGCTATCAAACTTAAGTAATCAGGCTTACACAGAAAGTGCTTTTACCTGCTGAGTCGTCTTGCTGGTTTTTATTTTATTTTATTGTTGTTTGTTTTATTTTTGGTAAGATCCAGGGTCTCTGTATGTTGTTGCCCAAGCTAGTCTCAAAGTCATGGGCTTGGCTGGGCATGATGGCAGAGGCAGGCAGATCTCTGTGAGTTCAAGGCCAGGCTGGTCTACAGAGTGAGTTCCAGGCCAGCTGGGGCTTCAGGAAGACCCTGTCTCAAAAAGACGAAAAAAAAAAAAAAACAAGCAATCAAAGTGTTGGGCTCAAGTAGTCCTCTTGCCTCAGTTTCCCAAATAGCTGGGACTATAGATTTCCACCACTACATCCAGCTCTCTAAATTTAAAAAAAAAAAAAAAATCCATCCTTTCTCAGGTCCTCAAATTTCATTCCCATTAAGTTTGAAGCTGTCCCACAGTTCACCGAAACCCTTCGTTTGTGGAGCTTTTTTCTGTGTTTCATTTAGACAATGTGATGGCTAATCCTGGGTGTCAGCTTGACTGGATCTGGGATTAACTGAAATGAGAGAGATCTTCTTGATTGGATCATCTGAAGCTGGAAGACACACCCTAAATGTGGGTGTTACCTTCTGATGGCAGCCCGTATAAAAGGCCATGGCAGAGGAGACCACCCGGCTTCTTGCTGCTTGCCTTCTCTCTCGCTGGTGAGTTCGTCTTGCTGCTGTAGACTGACGATTACCTGATTTTGTAGAATTCGTCAGACCTTCAGCACCAGATTGGGACTGCTGAGACATCCAGCCTCATGGACTGAGCGACTACGGATTCTCGGCCTCTCCAGTGTGGTGCAGCCATTGTTGGACTACTCAGACTCTATCCTGTGAGCTAAGCTGATAAATATATATATATTATTCATTCTACCAGTCTGTTTCTTTGGGGAACCCTGACTAATACAGGCAGTTTCTCTGCTATGTCAAGTCTCTTCTTCAGCGTCTAAATGGCTGTTAATTTCATTTCTGTATCCCAGACATTGTATAACTTTCATCTCTAAAAATTGGATTTGTGTCTCTTTTTGGACATTTTGACACCTTTATTGAAGTATAACTGAGGCATTTCAAACTGTCTCATATTAAAGTGTGCTATTTGATGGGGTTTTGAATGATGTCAATACCAACCAACAACTACAGTCAATACAATGAATATATAGTATGACAAGGTTATTTTTCTTATCTCTTTGTTGTGCTCACACTGACATTCTCTTTCCTTCCTCATAGATTCACTTTTGAACCATTTGATAGTAAATATATGCCTATTATGTTCCTTTTGTCCCCTAAATACTTCAGTATTTCTTTTCTCAAAGCAAGGCCATTTTCTTACACGATGACAGCCATCT
This sequence comes from Nannospalax galili, assembly GCF_000622305.1. Classification (NCBI taxonomy): domain Eukaryota; kingdom Metazoa; phylum Chordata; class Mammalia; order Rodentia; family Spalacidae; genus Nannospalax; species Nannospalax galili. The sequence continues at coordinate 1,014,030 of NW_008346683.1, read as the reverse complement.
GAATTCAGGGAATATCACATAGCTCTTGTTACCTAATCTGTAGTCTGTATGCCAGTCTGCCAATTACACTAGTTTCCCCTAGAGCAGCAGATAGGCTTATTGTATTAAATTTTATATCTTGAGATAATTAGAGTTCACTTGTAGTGATAAGAAACAATATAGAGAGAGCCATGTCCTCTTTGCCCAGGCCTCCTCCAGGTGACCACTTTCAAAATGGAAGTAGTTACAGTCAACACACAGGTCTGTGCGTGTCCACAAGGGTTCCCCCCATCCTCTTATAGACATGCCCACCTCCCTCCTGACCCAGCTCATTCTTTAATCACTCAAAGCTTCTGCCAGGCGGGTCCAACTGCTGCTCATGGGCCACATGAATCCTAGTGATAGCTACAAGTGCAGCCCAACTATGCTGGACAGCTTTAATGTCAACTTGACACACCTGGGTTGAGGGAGCCTCAGTTGGGGAATTGTCTCCATTGGATTGGCCTGTGGCCATGTCTCTGGGCCATCTTCTTGATTGTTGATTGAGAGGACCCAGCCCACTGTGGGTGGTGCCACCCCTGAGCAGGTGGGTCTGTGTTGCATAAGAAAGCAGGCTGAGGAGGGGCCAGGAGAGCAAGCCAGTAAACAGCGTTCCTCCATGGCCTGTGCTCCAGCTCCTGCCTCCAGGTTCCTGCCCTGAGTTCCTACCTTGGGCTCCCTTAGTGATGAACTGTGACCAGGGAGATGTAAGCCAAATAAACCCTTTCCTCCCCAAGTTGATATTGGTCAGAGTGTTTTGTCACGGCAATGGAGAAACAAACTAGGACACCAACACAAAACTGTAAAATGACTTAAAATATTATGAGGGTTTTTTTCGATATTTTTGTGACTCAGTTACACAGTTCTTGAATGTAAACTTTGTAGATGATGATGTCATGTTGCAAAGTCAAAAGATTAGACACATTGGGGCTGGAGAGATGGTTGAGCAACTAAGTACACTGACTGCTCTTGCAGAGGACCCAGGCTCTGTTCCCAGCACCTACATGGTGGATAACAACCATCCATAAGTCCAGTTCCAGGGGATCTGACACCCTCTTCTGACCTCCTTGGGCATTGCACAACATGGGTGCATTTACATTCATGCAGACAATACACTCATACACATAAAAAAAAAATAATAAATAAAATGTTTTTTAAAAGATTAGACTTGTCATATAACAGTTCTCTTTTATCATAATCTAGTCGTTTCAAGAATGCTATTTAAATGGAATTGAACAATGCAAGTATGCTATCTTTAGGGAATTGGTTTTTCTCACACAGCATATTCTTTTTTCTTGAGACAGGATCTCCTTGTAGCACCAGCTGGCCTGGAATCACAATGTAGATTAAGCTGGCCTCAATCTCACAGAGATCCACCTGCCTCTGCCTTCAAGTGCTAGGATTAAAGGCATGTGCCACTGAGAGCAGGAGGTAGAAATTGACTAGGCAGCTTAGAGTAAAGACCTCAAAAGAAAAATAACCAGTTTCTTTGTCAGCTACAAGCTGGAAATTCCCTTGGATCTGCTAGTAAACTTGTCCCTACCTGAGGCTAGAGATGCCAGATCTATCCAAAGATATCTCTGGTTCCATCATAGCTAGAGGCTGGGGTTGCCAATAAGGGGGGGGGTCTGGTTTTTTGTTTTTCCTTTATCTTTCTTTTTCCTGAAGTAATACCCTATTCCTGGAAGAGAACCTTGAGGGACCTGTACACCTGGAATGAGAACTGGACTGATCAGCTCATCTCTCCCTCCTTTCTTCCCTCTACAAATCCCTTAACTCCCGAATGAGACACAGTACAAGAGCTCCCTCCTGCTGTACAGGAGCTCTGCTTTCTCTATCCTAAGCTCCCCATAATAAAATATTCCTTTCTAAAACTTGCCCTCTGTGGTCTGTGAATCATTCTTTGAATTTGAGAGACAAGAACCCAAAAGACAAGAACCCTCTGGCTAGAGGTGGTTTTGGTGGCCGGTGAGTTTCCAGGACCCTGGCCTCTCAAGCTAAGCACAACAGAGCCATGAGAGACTCCGTCACTCTCAAAGACATCCCAATACTCTCCCAGCTCACTCAGTATATTCTATGGAGGTGGATCCAGGTCGCATTAGGAATCTCTTTTCTTTTGTGAATAGTATTCCATGGTATGGACATACCAAAGTTTGTATAAGCACTCAGTGATTAGATTGTTCCCACTTTGGGCTCTTAAGCTTTAAATGATTTTGTGTAGGTTTTGAAGTGAACATAAATCTTCATTTTCATGAGAAAAATGCTCAGGAGTGCAATTATTATGTGAAAATCTTTTGTATATTGTATTACAGTAGCAATAAAGGCCCATTAAGAGAAAACTCCTGCCCAGCATGGTGGCGCATGCCTTTAGTCCCAGCACTCAGGGGATAGAGGTAGGGGGCTCTCTGTGAATTCAAGGCCAGCTTGGTCTACATAGTGAGTTCAAGGCCAGCTGGGGCTACAGGAAGACCCTGTCTCAAAAAGACCCAAAAAAAGAGAGAGAAAACTCCTTCTGGTCAAGAGAATAGCATCTCTGGTCTGAGTGGTGACCTAACATTCCACTTGGGCCTGGTCAATCACTTGGCCAAGGGACCACCCCTAGGAAGGTAGGTTCACCTGAAGAGATAAACAGGTGGAATGAGTAGTCCTTTAATGATATGTTCTCCTTCCCAGAATTCCTACCCCAGCATAGTAGCTTACCAGGCCTCAGCCCTACAACTTTGTAAGTCTGCCCACTTTTCTAAATTCTTCAGTGTAACCTCTCCTTTTCTTCTCTTTTCTAAGCATGCTGCCCCAACATGTTGAGTTCCCTTACTCTTTCTCCAAAGCTCCTCATCCCTCCATGTGACTGGCTGCCAGTTCACCATGTGTCTAATCTCAAGCAGGCTTAAAACAGCAAGGCCTTTTTTCCTTCTCTCCTTCATTGTCCTCCTCTGGACAGCTGCTGAGATTTATAGTTTGCCTGCCCTGGAGAATTTTCTTTTAAACTCTGACAAAATTGTCTTCACACTTCCCTTTGAGCACATTCTTAAATTATTTTATTAATCAGACTAAGGATCCCAAGAGGGCACCCCGATTTCCCCAATATCAATTGTAGATACTAATCCCTTTTCAGCTATGTGATTTGCAACCAATTTCTCACATTGTATAGACTGCCTTCCTATCCTTTCAAGTTTTTTG
>NW_008346683.1:992306-1009983 GCF_000622305.1 Nannospalax galili | reverse complement strand
TAGATATAGATCACAAATATTTTCTACCAGCCTAAACTTTGTTTTTCTTTTAACAGCATCTTTTAAAGGACAGATATTTTAAATTCTGATGAAGTTTAAAATATTCCCTTTTGTGCACTATGCATTTAAGAAATCTTTGCAAACTCCAAAGTAACATAAGTTTTCTCCTATTTTTCTTGATCAAGATATTCAGTTTGAGGCTGGGCATGGTGGCACATGCCTTTAATCCCAGCATTAGGGAGGCAGAGGCAGGTGGATCTCTGTGAATTCAAGGCCAGCTTGGTCTACATAGTGAGTTCAAGGCCAGCTGGGGCTACAGGGAGACCCTGTTTCAAAAAGACCCAAAAAAAGAGAGAGAAAACTCCTTCTGGTCAAGAGAATAGCATCTCTGGTCTGAGTGGTGACCTAACATTCCACTTGGGCCTGGTCAATCACTTGGCCAAGGGACCACCCCTAGGAAGGTAGGTTCACCTGAAGAGATAAACAGGTGGAATGAGTAGTCCTTTAATGATATGTTCTCCTTCCCAGAATTCCTACCCCAGCATAGTAGCTTACCAGGCCTCAGCCCTACAACTTTGTAAGTCTGCCCACTTTTCTAAATTCTTCAGTGTAACCTCTCCTTTTCTTCTCTTTTCTAAGCATGCTGCCCCAACATGTTGAGTTCCCTTACTCTTTCTCCAAAGCTCCTCATCCCTCCATGTGACTGGCTGCCAGTTCACCATGTGTCTAATCTCAAGCAGGCTTAAAACAGCAAGGCCTTTTTTCCTTCTCTCCTTCATTGTCCTCCTCTGGACAGCTGCTGAGATTTATAGTTTGCCTGCCCTGGAGAATTTTCTTTTAAACTCTGACAAAATTGTCTTCACACTTCCCTTTGAGCACATTCTTAAATTATTTTATTAATCAGACTAAGGATCCCAAGAGGGCACCCCGATTTCCCCAATATCAATTGTAGATACTAATCCCTTTTCAGCTATGTGATTTGCAACCAATTTCTCACATTGTATAGACTGCCTTCCTATCCTTTCAAGTTTTTTGTAAAACAGTGGTTATTAATTTTGATGAGATCCAGTTTATCTGTTTTTTCCTCTTACAGTTGATGTTTTTTGGTGTCAAGTCTAATTTTGTTTTATCGTTAACATCCTGTTTTTCTTTCTTTTTAACAGGATCTCAAGCTCTGGGGTAACACAGAACTAGCTATGAAGCCGTGTGTGTGTGGGGGGGGTGTCCTTGAACTTCTGATCCTCTTCCCTCTGAATCCCAAGTGCATTACAAGCATGCACTGCCATGTCTTCTTTATGCTCTGCTGGGGATCGAACCCAGAACCCAGGGCTTCCTGCAGGCTAAGCAAACAACTGAGTTACTTCCCCAGCCCCTTAAAGACTTACAAATTTACATTTTACATTCATGTTCACAATTCATTTTGAATTGGGTTTTGTGTAAGGTATGAGGCTTAGTTCAAAGTATGGCTGCTATTGTCATGGCTGTTTGTTGTTGCTGCAACTTTTGCCTAGGAATATCAGTTACTACAGGGAGATTTAGGTAGCTTTGCTGAAAAGGCGCTCTTTCCTTCTGTTCTGGAATGGAAAGCTTGCTGAAACATTTGTTGTGGCACTTAAGCCTCAGAAAAACACACATGGGCACAAAAACATAGCTTCAAGAGATTCAAAACTCTAGAAGCAATCTGTCCCTCAGCCTTTTGCTCTACAACAGGTAGGACTCCTACGATGGACAGGTTACTATTCCCACGGCAGCCCATTATACTAGTGCTAGAAAAAGAGGTTCTTTAATTTGTATTAAACCAAATTCTGGGTATTTTAACGTCTATTTATTAGACCGAGATACTCCACAGCAAATCAGAAAAAGCTAAGTTCCTTCCTCTATATAAATAATCTCTCTTCATCTCTTTGAGGACAGATTGTAACATTTATTTTACTTTTCAAATTTTGTGTGCGGGCGGGCACACTCACTTGGAGAGGTCAGAGAACAACTGGCAGGAGTGGGCTCCTTCCACTCTGTGGGTCCTGGGGCTTAAGCTCTGGACCTCAGGCTTGGCAGAAAGTGCCTTCCCCAGCCGTGTCATACCCCCTGCCTTGCTTTTGATTTGGGGGTTTTATTTTTAATGAAAATAATTTATGTGGCGAAATGTAACCATTTGGCATGCAAATAACTTTACATTATTACCAAGATTCGTCCGGCTCACCCCAAAGGCCTTAAATATCCAAATATATATGGTAAATTATAAATAAACACCACTACTATAAATCTGCATGTCTGAGTTTGGCAAAGAGGGGAACTACTGTATTAAAATATCTTGAAATAAACAGTATAGTGTTCTGGGAAAACCATTGCTTCTGATCTAATAAGATCAGAAGACTTGGGAAATGATACAATGTTCCGAGAGAGGCTACCTAAACCCCACCATTCTCAACAAGTAGGGTTCTATTCGATGCGCTCGGCGCTCACGGTCCAGCGGGATTTCCCCGAATCGAGTCGGAGTCTGCGCTCTGGGCTCGACTGAGGCTCCCTGGCCGCTCGTGCTTTTCTCTCCTTCTCCAAGATGGCGGCGGTCGGCGGCGCTGAGGCGGGATCCGAGCGAGCCGAATGAAGGTAGCGGCAGGCGGAGCCCCCACGAGACTGGGCCGGACCCCCACTCCAGGGTGGCAACGGCCCCGCCCGGCCTCCACCCGCCACTCCGGTCCCGCGACACCGCCTCGGAGGCGCCCCAGGCCCGCTGCGGCCTAGCCCGGAGGCCAAGCCGGGGACTAGAGTAGCGGACGCAGCCGCTCTCGGGCAAGGGCTAGAGCGGGCCGCTGGTGGAAGGCGGCGGGAACTGTTCAAACGGGGAAGGCGGGAAAGCTGCGGGGCCGGGAGGGGGCGTGCGGCTGCCCCAGGGGCCCGCGGCCCGCGCCGCCCCTCCCCCCGCCGGCCGTCTCCGTCCTCCCTGGCGCCGGAGGCCGCCAGGACGCGGGAACCCGGGTCGGGCGGTGCCGGGCTGGGGACCCCGTGTGCGGGGTGCCGGAGGCTGTCAGGAGGAGAGGTCCCCCGGCCGGGCGGGCGGGAGGGCTGGGTGCGCGGCGGGCTGGAGAGGATGTGCGGAGCTGGTTGCGCTGCACGGAGCTTTGTTGAAGTAGCTGTTCTGCAAACCTGCCTCGGGGATCACATCTGTTTGCGATGGGGGCTTTAGGGGGGCTGTTTGGATAAAAATCTCGTATTGTGTGTATTCTTTGCGTGCGACCCAATTTGAACATGCCTTCGTAGTGGGAGTCCCTCCACGCGAGGCCCATTTTTCCCTCCACTTGTAGATTCACTTTCTATCATGTTGAACATGAGATGTCTACCACCTATTTTTTTTTTCCTGATGGCTAAGCTTAGTGGCTGATCTCGCTATTCCCCCTTAGCAAAATAAATTTTAAAAACCGAAGTAAAGCCTGTTGATCGCACATGGCCTGTCAAAACGGACCGCTGGTCTCGTGGAAATGTGTGTTGCCAGCCAATCTGTGCGGTGGTCGTGGTTCCGCTTAATTGCACTGCAATGAGAGGATTCAGTCCTCGTCCCTGGCTGTCGAGATCTCTGCAGCTTCCAGAGCTGGCAGGGGCTGTGAGTGCTGCATAGGGAGGTCTAGGTCGGTGCAGAAGGGTGTGGCCAGAATTTGGAGTCGCTGTGATCTGAGAGGAGAGAAAACCCACGGAAACAGAAGACTTTCACCAGCGCTGCCCTAGAAGTAGCAACAAAATTTGGCAAACTGCTGGATGTGCTGTTTCTTTTCCCTCCACGGACTGGCGGTTCGAGTTGCTGAAAGGATAAAAAGCCAGAACAAACTTGGATGAAGCTCTCATCTGGAGAAGACCTCCCTTGCCCAGCTGGAGGGCCTTGCTTTCTTCTTTTTCAGTTCTCATTTATATTCTGGAATGATGATGATTGCTAGAACCGAGATACCCTCCAAAAATCTTGTTTTGAAACTTTTTTTTGGATACTTACAGTTCGAATTTTCAAAATAACAAAGTACTACATGTGATGACTTTTAACTTTTTTCATAATTAATTTGGTCATCCCGAAAGCCTATGCCTGAATGCAGGTTAACTTGCATTTTTATCTCTAAGTGGAAGCACAGCCTCTTTTTGTAAGAGAAGTCTCAGAAGAGCCTGTTAACAATTTTCAAATTTCCCAAACATGCATTTTTACAATTAAATATGAACTTTTACGTTGTCATTTCTTTGCATGCTAAGACAAACAGAATTTTGTAAACTCCAAAATTATGGAATTCAGGAGAATGGGTTTTAGCACCTGTTTTACGTTTGCCAACATTTAATGTAGTTGTTTTCTAATGTGAAAATCGAATCTAGAGTTTTTTTTCGTGTTGATTAACCCTTCCAGTCTGCTGCCTCCCCCCGAACAACTCAGTTGTTCTTGGGTAATCTTCCAGACTGGGAAGGGAACATCAGGGATTCTCTAATCCTGTATAAATGTTGCCTAAGCTCTGCTCTTTCACACTGTTGCTTGAGACTTTTAATCTGGTGCTATCTTTCTTTTATGAGTTGGCCGCAACTAACCCTTGAACTACAGTCCAGAGCCCATCAGTCTGCCCAGCCTGTAAATATATAGTCATGGTATTTTTCAAGCTCTTGGCTGCCTAAGTATTGGTGAATTGGGCTTGTGGTCAGAGCCCATTTTTTTTCCTACAGACATTTGATCCTGTAAAGTATAAAATGCTCTTCAGTGTTCTTAAGAAAATTTCAAGAGTAGCAGGCCCAATTCTAATATGTAAAGCCAGCATGTTTTCTGTGACCTGCCTCTGAAGCATTTCCTAATTTTCTGTACCTTTTCACAGCTTTTAAAATCCACTAGTTTCTCAGAGCAGTCAGGAGACAGTGAGCACTTTTTCATATCCAGTAAGTCATAGTCTTCTTTTTTCTCACAAGGCAATTGCTTAGTTCTGTTTAATGTTCTTAAAGGGAAGGCCTGCTTATAAGTGTCTGGGCCTGCCTTTGCTTAATTTAAAAGTATATTTTGATGTTGACTAGGGATTGAATGCTATGTTTATGACACTATAAATAAAGATTTTTTTTTTAATTTTGGAGGGTGGGGTACCGTTATTTCTCAAGAATTCTATCCCCAAATTCATTTGACATGAAGAGCATTTAACTGTAATCTTAAGCTGTAGGACTCAGCATTACCAGCCTATGAGAGCCAATGTGATGTCTGTGTTCTAATAAACTCACGAGTTTGGTGCCAGTGAGCATGCTGCTCTGCTATTTTTAAATGAATGGATGTAATCCCCTGCGACCCACCTTCACCCCTTTTTAAGTCAGCACCCCTTGAGTGGGAAGAATAGTTTCCATTTAACAGTTTAGTACTTAAATGCAAGAAAAACTGGCTACATTGCATCTGTCTCCTCACAGTCTTCCATGGGCCTGACCTTACATCTGGTCATTGCTCCTGAAAAGGCCCTTGAGCAAACAGCTTGCCAGTAACCCAGCTATTCTGTTTGCTTTCTTCACTCCAGCTTCTCTTACCTTGAGCAAATCTGCATTTCACCTTTTGTGTTTCTTAGACTTACAATAATATTCTTGGCAATGCTTTTTTTTTTCCTTTGTCTTTTCAACTTGGGCCTACCTGCGCATTGTATTTGATCTGGCTTTTTAAAAAATTCTTACCTGTTAAATTATGGAAGTTTCCCCTATTAATCCAGTTCATCTTTCCTTTTCCCCATATTACATGCTTCTATTTTCTTCACACCTACCTGACAGGCTTAATAATATGTTATAGAATTCTGTAACCCACTGATAATAATGAAGGTAAATTACAATTTAAATAAATAGATCAGAATGACTTTTAAGCGTCTGGCCAACTCAGTAAAAATATTTTCTCAAAATGGCTATAATTTTAGATATCCTGCAAAGATTTCCTGCAGCATTTGTGGTGTTACTCATCCTTAAGGTATTTTAAGAGTTTTACCTTACTGTGCAATATATATGTAACATTTTCTTCTTCAAAGTCAATATGGGCATTTGAACTTGAAGGCCAAAGAAAGCTTTAAATGTACAATACTTAGAACATGTAAATTATTACACTTCTAATTAGTGAAAAGTCTGAAAATAATGCAGATTTCATCATCTGTGGATAAATGGCTATTCCTCAGGCTTTCTAATAGCCTTTAAGAAAGGCTTGTTGCTGGGCTTGGTGGCCCACGCCTTGAATCCCAGCACCTTGGGAGGCAGAGGCAGGCAGATTGCTGTGAGTTCGAGGCCACCCTGGTCTACATAGTTCCAGAGCAGCTGGGGCTACAGGGAGACCCTGCCTCCAAAAAAAAAGAAAGTCTTATTAAGGGCTGGAGAGTTGGCTCAGCTATTAAAGGCTCAGGGTCACAACCAAAAAAACGAAAAAGTCGTGTTAGTATTGGAAGCTTCTGTGTAAACATCAAATTGAAGGAGGTATTTCTATTTCTATGCTTCAATGAATTCAAGCAAGTCCATAAAGCCCAACAGAATGCAAAGTTTAAAAAAAGTATTTCATATCTGTTGTCATTTCTGTTTAAGTTATGATACAACAGAGTTCATCAGTCCAGTCAGTAGGATTTTGTGGTCTTCAGGTGTCTGGTGTAATCTGTCTTCCTCTGTATCTGGCTTTATCTGTGCATCCTGTAACCATGGTTGAAGCTATGCCTCTGACTTAATGTCAGTTTTTACCCTGCCTCCGTGTCATCGGTCCTGTTGGCATTCCAGAAATTCTCATTAATTTTGGAAGTATTTTTTTAAACTAAGAAGTATTTTATATGCTTCTCCGAATGACAACTTTTAATTCATGAATTAAATCTAATTACACCTAGCCGCAAGCTCAATCCCAGTAATTCACAGTGAGAGGTGACAAGACACTCCTCTGTTCCTTCCTGCCCTTCCAGGCAGCCCTTGGATTACTTCGAATTTCCACCTGGAAGGTTGCTTCTCCACAGTGATTCGCATTACAGGAAGGTTTTCCTTCTTTGTTTCTCAGACCTGGCCCTCTAGACGGGAAGGAGCCTGGACACACTGACATTCTCAAAGGCCCTGCAGGACCACCATGGCTTATGATGACTCCGTGAAGAAAGAAGGTATGACCCCTTACTCAGAAGCATTCCAGAGGGCGTAACCTCTTCAGTCCCTGCAGCCTATGGATATAGAGACCAAGACCTGGCACCACAGCCTAGATTCCCAGGTGATGGTCCAGAGCACTGGTATGACACTCAGCCTCCATCCACATCATCCCCAGAACTGGGCCCGTGGAAACGCAAACCAGGACAGGGGTTCTGAACTAAGATTCTCTTAGTGTATCGGGGTGAGCCCCTGCAGCACTCGTAGTCCTTACCAGCTCCAGTGTGCGGGAGTCTGGGGCTAGGAATCATACATTGGACCCACAGAGCTGCACAGCACATGCATCCTCACTTTTCAGCTGTACCTCTGCAAGTCTGTGTCTACCTGCCAAGTCGCAGCTAAGAAACCATGTCTGAAGATGCGCATTGGGCATTTGCTTAGCACAGAAACGCTGTTTTTTCAGGTTTGGCTCTCGTGTTTGCAGCCAGGTCATCAAGAATGTCCTTGGCCCTGTGGGTTTAGCCCAGCACTTCAGTGCGCACGTGAAGCATGACTTTAATTTGGAAACGGACTGTTGCATTTAGTTGTTGCTTATGTACTTGATTTTGTCATTTCCATTCCTAAATGAACCTGTGCTTCCCAGATTGCTTTGATGGTGATCACAGCTTTGAGGACATAGGACTTGCAGCTGGCCGAAGCCAACGAGAAAAGAAACGTTCATACAAAGATTTCTTAAGAGAAGAGGAAGAAATCGCTGCTCAGGTCAGGAATTCTTCCAAGAAGAAGTTAAAGGTCAGTTCCAAACATGTTTTCCAAAGTCAGAAATCATCAAAGAAGAATGATTCTTGACTCATCATCATCTTACTGGTCAATTCTTCTCCCTCTTTAATGGCAGGATAGTGACTTTTACTTCTTGGGGACGGACACACATAAGAAGAAGAGGAAGCACTCCTCTGATGATTACGGCTATGGAGGTAAGGATGGGCGAGGGCTGCAGGTGGGGTACGCACATCGCTGGTTCTTGGAGTCGGGGTAGGGGAAAGGGATCCCAGATGTTGCTGACTCAGTGGCCTATTTAACAGGACAGTGGTTCTTGTTCTGAGTGCCGATAAACCAGTGTGAAGGAGGAGAGAGGTGGAGGGCTGGTATTTTGGAGAATTCAGCATAGAAGAACAGTCTTCATTTGTGATACACAAGGTACCAGGTTCCTTCTCCCCCCAATCATCCACTTATCTGTGCCATTGTTACCTAGCATCCCTTTTGCCAAATGCAGTCCTTGGGCCCTTTGGCCTATACTTGTGGGGCATTTCTCAACCAGTGTATATCCACTCACAAAACCAGGTTTCTTAGCTGTGTTCTGCGCTGATGAGACTAACCTTTCACTAGAATGAGTTTGTCCTGAACACAGAAACAAATGACACTCTGTCTGCAATCTAATCTGGATTGTAACTACCCTTAATCCCACAGCTCTATTCTTCTGGGTATGCGCTCTCTGGTCTCTGAAGACTCGAGGAAGAGAATCAACTTTAGTGGCAAGAATGGTCTCGAGGGCCAAAGCTGAACCTACCAAGCCAAGAAGCAAATGGGGGTCATCTCCAAATGTTAGGAACCAGAATGTCTCCCCTCAGAATTGCTCCTGTTAGCCTTTTCCTCGTGCCAGTTGGGTGTTTTGATGAAGGGGCACTTGCTAGAAGTTGCTCCCTCTCCTGTTGACAGTGCTTCTTCTTGGTTATTTCTAGACATTCCGTCTTTGGAATCATCACAGAAGAAAAAGAAAAAGTGCAGCCCACAGTCTGCCGACACAGCAATGGCCCTGTTGAAGGCTATCACGTCCCCATCCCCACTGGCAGCAGGCTCCAAGTCCTCCAGAAAGACCGGCGAGAAGTCATCCAGCCCCTCAAGCCACCCAGAGACTGCAAAGGAGCACCACAGGAAGAAAGGAAACGGAAGCAGTGGGGAGTCCCTGGAGGATGGCAGCATTCACAGATCCAAAAAAATGAAGCCTCTGTTTGTGAACACAGAGACCCTGACACTTCGTGAGCCCGATGGCTTAAAGATGAAACTTATTCTGTCACCAAAGGAGAAGGGAGGCGGTTCAGTTGAGGAGGAGGCTTTTCAGTACCCTTCCCAACAAGCCACTATGAAGAAGGCCTCCAAGAAATCAGCTCGGGAAGAGCAAGGTGCTTTACTCCTAGGACACGAGTTACAGAGCTTCCTGAAAACAGCCCGGAAGAAGCACAAGTCCTCCTCAGACCCGCACTCCTCTCCTGGCCCTGAAGGCTGTGCATCTGATGCCTCCCAGCTCCCAGAGCCCCACAGTGCTAACCTTGATATTTCAGGGCTTGAACCCATTCTAGTGGAGTCTGAGTCGTCCTCTGGTGGGGAGCTAGAGGCTGGCGAGCTAGTGATAGATGATTCTTACCGGGAAATCAAGAAGAAAAAGAAGTCTAAGAAGAGCAAGAAGAAGAAGGACAAGGAGAAGCACCGGGAGAAGCGGCACTCCAAGTCCAGGAGGAGCTCGGGGCTCCCCTCCGCCACCGCCACCACCACGGGAGATGGCACTGCAACACCTGGCCCTCCTCCCAGTGTCCCCCACGCTGGAGGCACCGCCCCCACCCCACCGCTTCCTCCCCTTCACACAGATGGGCATGCGGAGAAGAAAAAGAAAAAGGAAGAGAAGGACAGAGACAGAGAGAGAGGAGAGAAGGTACATTGTTTCCGGAGGGGGGCGGACAATTGTAAGACAGATTCTTCCTTAATAGGAGGTGAACTTGGAGTAAAACAGGTCAGGGCCCATTGGGAATTTCCCATGCAGTTGGGGGGTGGCTGCTGCAAGGATAGGAAACACAGGTACCACCAAGACGAGTTTGTCTGGACAGAGGAGAAAGCAGTCGGGCTTGCTTTGCTGTTTGTTTGTTTGTTTGTTTGTTTGGGTTTTGGGGTTCTTTGTATTTTTGAAACAGGGTCTCCCTGTAGCCCAGGCTGATCTCAGACTCACAGAGATCTGCCTGCCTCTGCCTCCTGAGTGCCACACTGGGTCCTGGGCTTTTCTTATAGGGCCACTGTGCCTATCAGAGGCTTAAGAATCAACAGCTTATTCCGGCTGGTTCTTAGAATTCATAAAAGGAGCTACAGCTGGGGCTGGAGAGATGGCTCGGAGGTTAAGAGCACTGGCTGCTTTTGCAGAGGACCTGGGTTCAATTCCCAGCACCCACATGGCAGTTAACAACCATCCATAACTCCAGTTCCAGGGGATCCAATGCTCTCTTCTGACCTCCTCGGGCATTATACTTATGTACATACAGGAAAAACACTCATACACATAAAATAAATCAAAACAATTTTTAACTAAAAAAAGAACAAGCTGGGCATAGTGGCACACACCTTTAATCCCAGCACTTGGGAGGCAGAGGCAGGCAGAGTTTGAAACCAGCCTGGTAGGTAACAACAAGGGGACCCTGTCTCAAAAAGACAAAAAAAAAAAAACCAAAGGGAACAAAAAGGGAAAAGAATGTTTAAACTCAGTAATAAATAAGGAAGTCTAATTCTGAATGTATTCCATGAATAAGTTACCAGAATTCCAGAAGAATAATTTATCAGTTTTTCTCACAGTAGTAGGGAGATAAATTGTAGGAAAAAAAAAATTCTTCTGTCATGTAAGATCAGCATTCGCTTCTTTTGCTTATACTTCTGAAAAATGAAATATATGAAGTATGAAAGAAAAGTTGAAAAAAAAAATAGCCAAGTATATTTAGAATTTGGGCCAGGCATGGTGGTATAAGACAAACAAAAAAAAGACTTGGGATTGGAAATTTGATCTCATCTGTAAAGGGCTGATTATTTTCTCCACTGCATGTTTTTTTAAGAGAGAGGATGAGGGACAGACCGAAAAGAAAAAACAATGCCATAAACCCAAGTGTCATTATGAGATCTGGATAAGGCAGGTTTTAGTTTGCAACTTGCTTCAAGACGGGTAAGGTGTATATTGTGTGTATGATTCTATCGTCAGCCCTGCATTCTAGTGGCACATAATAGTGCTATAAACAAATCACAGTGCTCACTGAGCGGGCTGAGGAGTCAGTCAGAGAAAGCTTAGGAAGAGGAAGGGTGTGGGTAGAGGGGAGGCATGCAGGCAGGTGTGTTTAAGCTCTGTAGGAACAGAGCTCCCCTCCAGTCCTATATTCCCAGATGTCTGGAAGTATTTCTGCTCAGATCTTGGGTTCCTTAATCTTTGTGTCGCTGACTGAGCTCCTCCAGGCCCCAACCTCGCTCTCTTGCATCTCCCTCTTTATTCCCAGTTAGCCCAGACTCAAAACTGTATGTTTATTTCTTTAACATTTTAGGAAATTTGTCAAATAAAAAGGATTGAAAATCTTTACGGTGAATATCATATACCCTCATTTAGGAGTCTGTAGTTAAAACTGGGCGTGGCAGCACACAACTTTAATCCCAGTACTCAGGAGGCAGAGGCAGGTAGATCTCTGTGAGTTCAAGGCCAACCTGGTCTACATAGTGAGTTCCAAGTCAGCCAGCTGGGGCTAAAGGGAAACCCTGTCTCACAAAAAAAAAAAAAAAAACAAGTCTGGATATGTATCTCTAGCTGGCCTGGAACTTGCAATGACCCTTCTGCTTTGTCTAGAGGGTGCTGGGATTACAGGTACGCACCACCACATGCAGCTCCAGCCTAAGTAGTATTTGAGTTGGACACTGGATTTCAGGACTTTTCTTTTTTTTTTTTTTTTTGTCTTTTTGAGACGGGCTGTAGCCCCAGCTATCCTGGAACTCACTATGTAGACCAGGCTGGCCTTGAACTCTTAGAGGCCCACCTGCCTTTGCCTCCCGAGAGCTGGGATTAAAGGCGTGTGCCACCACACCTGGCTAGGACTTTTTTTTATTTTAAACTAGTTTATTGGAGCTGGGCCTGGTGGCACACACTTTTAGTCCTAGGACTTAAGAAGCATGGGCAGGCTGATCTCCGAGATGGAGGCTAGCCTGATCTATATAGACTAGAATTCCAGACTAGCTGGAGCTACAGGGAAACTGTGTCTCAAAAACAAACAGAATGGTCTTATGTACCACCACGCTCATGACAACAGTGTGTGGAGCGTCTTCAGGAGACCTTACTGCCTTTCTGTTAGACTGTGCACTCCAAGAGCAAAAAAAATAAAATAAAATATTTAGAAAAGCATGTATGTAAGGAATGTCTTGCTCTCTATCCCTAATGCTTAACCCATGGTGTGACCGATGGTAAATGCCAGTTAAGTACTTGTTGAATAGATAGCAAAGTTCAAATGTTGGCCAGAAATCATAATTATCTGGCTTTAGCTCTAAGTGACCTTTTTACGCTTGCTTGCTTGCGTTTCAGGGGGTGGGGGGCAGTCTGCCTATGTATCCTGGACTGGCGTCAAACTCATGATCCCTCTGCCTCAGCCTCTTGAATGCTGAGATTGCAGGCACCTTTCCAGCTTTATGTGTACACTGTAGAAGTCACACTGATCTGTCATACACTGTCATCTCCATTTTTTTGGTCATATTTTTGCAATGACCTTTTCCTTCTCATATTGAAGCTTTGTCTTCCCTTCCAGATCTTACCAAATGCCACTTCATCCCAAACTCCTGTCACTGTTAGCTCCTAACACCTTCAGCACCTTGCTCACTCTCTCTGTGCACTTATTTTCTTCTTAACATCTTTTTCTAATTTTTTTTTTTTTAATGTGTACAAGTGTATTGCCTGCATGTCTGTGAGTGCACCCATGTCAGGCAATGCCACGGAGGTCAGAAGAGGGCTTTGGATTCCCCTGGAACTGGAGTTAAGGACAGTTAGCCACCATGTGAGTGCTGGGATTGAACCGTAGATGCTCAGATCTTTAAGCTCTGCGGACTCCCTGCCCTCTACACCATCCTGCTTAAACTACCCACTTCAATTTTTTTTTTTTTTTTTGGTCTTTTTGAGACAGGGTCTCCCTGTAGCCCCAGCTATCCTGGAACTCGCTGTGCAGACGAGGCTGGCCTTGAACTCACAGAGATCCGCCTGCCTCTACCTCCCAAGTGCTGGAATTAAAGGTGTGCGCCATCACGCCCAGCCTATTATTTATTTATTTATTTTTAATTTTATGTGTATGAGTGTTTTGGCTGCATGTAAATAAGTACACCCATGCATGCAATACCCACAGAGACCAGAAGAGGGTTTGTCAGATCCCCCGGAAATGGAGTTTCAGAGAGTTATTAGCCACTATGTGGGTGTTGGGAACTGACCCAGGCCCTCTACAAGAGCAGCCAGCACTCTTAACTGCTGAGCCATATCTTCAGCCCTTATATTTTAATTTTTATGTATTTGTGTGGCTGTGTGACGCATGTGCAAGGGCCCAAGAAGCCAGAAAGGAGCATTGTATGACCTGGAACTAGAGTGTTCCCAGATGTGGTGCTGGGAACTGATCCCAGGTCCTCTGGAAGAGCAGCAAGTGCTCTTAGCTGCTGAGCCCTCTCTCTAGCCCTCCTTATGCTGAAGCTATCTTTGTGTATATTCCATTTTCTTTATTAAACACCATGTGCTCCTTCGTGGTAGGGACTGTTTTAGTCCTGTACTGTTTACCTTGACTACTTGATGTGCCTGGTAAGCATTTTGTCCAGTGAGTGAATATATAGATAAAATGTAGTATTGAATAGTAGGATGACCAGGCGTGGTGGTGCATATGCCTTTAATCCCAGCACTCTGGAGGCAAAGACAGGCAGATCTCTGTGAGTTCAAGGCCATCCTAGTCTACATAGTGAGTTCCACGCCAGCTGGGGCTACAGGGAGATTCTGTCTCAAAAAAAAAACAAAAGAAAAAATAGGATAGGATCAAATTTTGGCAAATTTTAAATCCAAAATAAGGGCCTTGGCAGTGGTTTATAAGCAAAATTTAGGTATGTTCTCAGTGATAATTTGAAAATGAATTGGTAGAACTGTGCAAGGTGGTTAGACTTAGGAGAGACCAGCCAGCACGCTGTGATTATGACAGCTCAGAGGACAATGTTAAAATCTTGAGTGTATTAAAAAATCAGTCCACACTGGGCGTGGTGACACATGCCTTTGGTCTCAGCACACTCAGGCAGATTTCTGTGAGTTCATAGCCAGCCTGGTCTACATAGTGAGTTCCAGACCAGCTGGGGCTACAGGGAGACCCTGTTTCCAAAAAAAAGAAAAAAAGAATCAGTCCAGGGGGCTGGAGAGACAACTCAGTAGTTAAGAGCACTGGCTGCTCTTGCAGAGGACCCGAGTTCAGGTCCCAGGACCCACGTGGTGGCTATCAACCATCTGTAAGTCCAGTTCCAGGGGATCTGATGCCCTCTTCTAGGCTACTGCAAGGTCCTGCATGTGGTACACATCCATACAAGCAAGCAAAACACTCATAAATTATAAAAATCCATCTTTTTTTTTAAACTTAAATAGGTTTAAGGGCTGGAGAGATGGCTCAGCAGTTAAGAACACTGGTTGTTCTTGCAGAAGACCTGGGTTCGATTCCCAGCACCCACATGGCAGCTAACAACTGTAACTCCAGTCCAACAGCCTCTTCTGACCTCTGTGGGCATTGCACGACACGGGTGCACTTACACGACACGGGTGCACTTACCTACATCCAGGCAATACATGCATACACATAAAATAAAAATAATAAATTTTAAAAATAGATTTAGGAAACTGTGAAGGAAAAGTGGACAGGATCTGGCAACTGTACTTGTAACTGGGAAGCTGGAAACATGGTCTGTTTTGCATAGAGATTTCCAAGCTAGCTGGGGGTATAGGAAGACCTTGTCTCAAAAAAAAAAAAAAAAATCGGAATTATCAGGCCAACCAGATGGCTCAAGGGTAAAAGTGCATGCCACCAATCTTGATGACCTGAGTTTGATCCCTGGGTCCCACATGGTGGAAGGAGAGAAAGGGTTCCCACAAATTGTCTTCTGACCACACATGCACTGTGACATGCAGGTGCTCAGACATCCACAAATAAATGTTGCGGGGGGTGGGGGGATTGAAAATCAAGCAAAGTCCTTCCAGAGCTAGGTAAAGGTGTTTTAGGTACAGCACTCCCCACGTCCATGAGGGGTGGAGCCTTGGCAGCACATTTACCTTACATTCTAGGACTGGGACTGTAGAAAAGATAAAGATGGCAATAGCTATTTTGACGAAAAATAATTGCATTTAGTTTTCAGAACAAGCATCAGTATGTTTAACATGGCTAAATGGTTAAGGATATGGGTGGAGGAGCCAAGATCTCTTGCCCTAAATAGAAGCTGTGCACTGTGTTGGAGGAGTAGTATAACTTGTCTGTGGATAGCAGCTGTACTTAATCTAGGGCTGTTGAGGGTTGAGTGAGATAAGACTTGTAACCTGCTTAGGGCCTTCAGCTCACCTGCTACTGCTGGTTGTTTTAGTATTTTAAAGTTTCTAGGGAAGCAGCAGTCCCTGAATTTGTCAGATGCCATAGGAGCTACTGGTTCAGTCATCCCAGTATCACTCTCGCCACCATTCCTTTCAATCCTACCCTGCATTTAAGAAGCTGGCATGGTGGCGCGCCTTTAGTACCAGCACTCAGGAGGCAGAGGCAGGCGGATCTCTGTGATGTCAAGGCCAGCCTGGTCTACTTAGTGAGTTCCAAGACAGCTGGGGCTACAGGGAGACCCTGTCTCAAAAAAAAGACCAAAAAAAAAAAAAAAAAACAAAGCAGCAGCTGGGATCCCTATGATAAAAATCACAAGTACCGTGTATAAACCCTCATGAAAAGGGCTAAGGACATAGCTCAGTGGTAGAGTACTTCTCACCCCCAAACCTCTTGTTCAATCCCTGGAACTGCAAAACCCACAGGGACACTGAGAACCAAGAGCATTTGGGACTCTGTCTTCGAGTAATGCTGAACACATTGGCTAACTTTCAGTAAATCCTAGTTGTTAAAATCATCATCTCAGTGGAAGAACAACAGAATGTATGACCCAGATTTCCGGAGACTAGTTGAAACACTTGAAACCAGAATTAAAATGGAGTTGTTCATGTGCAGTAAATGAAATACGTGAATGAGCAAAGGAGATTGAGCCCAGCACTGCGCCTGCATGTGAGAAGGAAGAGGGGAACTGTGTTGCAGGAGAACCGAAAAGGGGGAGATGGTTTGAAGAGTAGTCTGGCAAGGAGTAGGGGCCAGAGCCCTACGTAGCAAGCTAAGAAGAGGGAGCCGCAGAGGTGGACACACCAGGGCGGACTCCTATTGGGGAATTCTGATTCAGAGAAGGAGAATTGGTGAAGGACAGCTGCCTTTGTATTGAGTTTTATTTGCAGGTTGACTTTTAGGGGTTTTTTGCCTCCTTATTTTTTATTTTTGTTTTTGGTGTTTGTTGGCATGCTTTGGGTCCTGCTTTCTAAGAAGAACAGACAAATTATATAATGTTTTTATGTCCAACTAAAGCTAATTCCATCAGAGTACAAGTTTTTCTTTTTAAAATTATTACATTTATTTAGTGTATGAGTGTATGTGCCACATGGTGCTCATGTGAAGGTCAGAGGATAACTTGTGGAAATCAGTTCTCTTAATCTACTGTGTGGGTCCTAAGGATCAAACCAACATTCTCAGACTTGGTGGCAAGAACCTTTACCTGCTGAGCTACCTCACCAGCCCTTTTAAATATATTACTTAGTATTTTTAGATTACATTTATTTATTTGTTATATTTGTTAAGTTTTATATTTAAGGAATAAGATAAAGTTACATTTCAAGCACATCTTGCTTTTGGTCTCAATAAACTCCCATCCACGATCAAAGTAATGTCCTATGATGTTGCCCATTTTGGAGGTAGACCTTAGATACCTACATGCTTCCAGAATATCCATGTCCTTTGACCAGCCTAAGGTGAGACCAGGTAGCTAGTGCCTTGCACACTCAAGCATTTCCTGTTGACCTGCCAATAAAGTAAGTTCTAAGATAGGATTAGACTTGGGATGATAGTATGTAAGTTCTCCCTCTGACAAAACTAAGGCTAAACAATAAAAATAAATGGTAAGACTTAGTATCTAGTGCCTGCCATGTTCTAGCCTCTCCTAAACATTTTACACATCATTTAATTAGTCAGTATCATTATCCCATTTGACACAGGAGGAAGTTGAGACAGTGATGTGGAGTTGTTTAACACAGATTTCTGTAACTCCTTACCTGTTATCACTCCACTATACCATAGACCTTTCTAAAATTTTTAGACATGGCTGCTCAGTGTAATATTACTTTTCTTTTGTTTTTAAGATTTATTGGTGGAGGGTGGTACAGGAAAGATGGTTCAACAGTTAAGAACACTGGCTGCTCTTACCTAGGACCCGGGTTCTGTTGCCAGCACCCAATGGCAACTCGCAACCATCTGTAGCTCCAGCTCCAGGGACTCCAACACCCGCTTCTGGCCTTCACCAGCATTGAACACACATGATGCACTTATATACATGCAGGCAAAACACTCATACACATAAAAAAAATTTGTTTAAAGATATATTTTGGAGGTTGGAGAGATGGTTCTGGCAGCTGCAGGCACTGCTTGTACATGGTGCACTTAACAGACATGCAGACAGAATATTCATGCACATATAGTGAGTCTTT
>NW_008346683.1:983169-992064 GCF_000622305.1 Nannospalax galili | reverse complement strand
TTCTCTTTTTTCTTTTCTTTTTGAGACAGGGTTTCCCTGTAGCCCTAGCTGACCTGGAACTCATTATGTAGATCAGGCTGGCCTCAATCTTCAGATTCACCTGCCTCTGCCTCCCGAGTGCTGGGATTAAAGGCGTGCGCTACCACGCCCAGCTGTAACTATCTTTTTTAAAAATATTTTATTTATTTTATGTGTATGAGTGTATTGCCTGCACCCATGTTTTGCAGTGCCTGTGGAGGTCAGAAGAGGGTATTGACTCCCCTGGAACTGGTTGTTAGCCTCCATGTAGGTGCTGGGAACCAAACCCAGGTCCTCTGCAAGAGCAGCCAGTGCTCTTAACCACTGAGTCATCTCTCCAGCACCGAAACTGTCTTTTTAAAACTGTTTTTAGTCACTCATTTCACATATTAGATTGGCTAAGTAGGGAGATTTTTTAAAATGCACTTGTGTATGTGCTCATGCATGCGCATTTGTGTAGGCACCTGTGTGTTGCACTGTTGTAAAATGAAAGGACCCTGTAGAAGCCAGGGAGAATTGGTGTGAGGCCTGCCTTCTGTGCAGGGGAGGGAGGGACAGCTGATTGGGGATTTTGGTTTGGTTTGGTTTGGTTTGGTTTGGTTTGGTTTGGTTTTTTGAGACAGGGTCTCCCTGTAGCCCCAGCTGACCTGGAACTCTATGTAGACCAGGCTCACAGAGATCCGAAGCCTGCCTCTGCCTCCTGAGTGCTGTGATTAAAGGTGTGCACCACCTATGCTAGCCCTCTCTTACCATGGCCCCTGGAGCTGTGTGTTCTGAGTGCTTATTATGTTTAGACACTGAACGAGGTTTTTTTTGTTGGTTTTTTTTTTTTTAATATTTTTTATTTATTTTTATTTTATGTGTATGTGTGTATTGCCAGCATGTAGGTAAGTAATGCCCTCGGAGGACAGAAGAGGCTGTCAGATTCCCTGGAACTGGAGTTACAGACAGTTGTTAGCTGCTATGTGGGTGCTGAGATTCGAATCCAGGTCTTCTGCAAGAACAGCCAGTGTTCTTAACTGCTGAGCCATCTCTCTAGCCCCTGAAAGAGGTTTTTATCTTTGGTATGTCGTGAATTTCCACAAGGACTCAATGAAGTACAGATATTAGCACCTTTTCACAGCAAGTCAGGGAAAAGAAGTAACCTGTGTCCTGTGCCCCTGTTAGCTGTGCAGCAGCAATTGGGATTCAAGGTTTTCTGACTACCCAGCCCTTGTTCTTTTCACACTACAGCAGTGTTGACAGTGTCTTCCAGGATGCACTGTGGGAGAGAACAGAAGCACAGTCCTTGCCTTTCCAGCATGGAACTTACCTCAGAATCTAGCAGAACTGGGTTTCTGTTGTTATATGTCCACATCTGTCATATTACAGACATCCTTCACATCATTTACATGAGGGAAATTGAACCAATCTGGCTCCTATTTGTCCTTCCTGCAGGATGTTGAACTTGTTAAAAATAAAATCCAGGATCCCTGTCAATACTGCACAAAGAACATACTGACAAAGCAAAAAGTAACTCAACAAAGCAGATTTTAGATTTTACTTTTGCAAAAGGGTATGTTGTCTGGTCAGTAAGATTCAGGATGCACATATGACCCAGAAGCTTGGTGGGCTTTTATCCCTAAGGCAAGAGGACTGAGTCTTTCCTCTATTGGCTGGGGTCCTACCTCACAATCTTTCCTGGTTGAAAAGTTTAAAAGAGTTGACTAGTTTAAAAGAATTGGAGCCAAGGCAGAAGAGCTCCATGGCCCCAGGCCATCAGGGGTGAGGAATGCCTCAGGGCCTTCCCTTAAACAAAAGTCAAATAGACTGTGATAGGATTAAAAGATTAGAATTCCTTGTCATAAACCAAGTTCCAAGTTTTATAGGACTTGAAAGACTAATATTTGATGTCTCTAACAAACTCAAGGCCTCTTAAATGCTGTGCTAGGCAAGGACTTTACCACCAAACCTCAGATTTGAAGATTCATTACCTATGTTGTGCCTGACTCTCCAAAATTTTTTTTTTTAATTTTTTTAGCTTTTAAAAAAATTGAGAATTTCATACATGCATATAAGGTGTTTTGATCAAATCCATGCCCACTCCCACCCCTCCAACTCTTCCCATATCTCCCTATCACTTTTTCCTGAACAACTTCGTATACTCTTTCATGTGTGTGTGTTTGTGTGTGTGTGTGTGTGTGTGTGTGTGTGTATTGCCTGCATGTATGTGAGTGTACCTGGGTTGTGCTTTTATTTTTTTAATGGAGCTTTTTGCTACTCTAACATTCCCCCCTCTGAAGAGGTAACCCTAAAATCTTTTAGGGATTAGATAACAGCTCCCAAATACTTTTGACATTTTTGGCCTTTGGAACAGAGTATGTTGCTAAGAGGCCGAAGGACATTTTAATTTTTAGCCAAGAAACTGGCTACATTTTAGGGTCTTTTTACCCTAACTGACTGGCCAATTCCCACCTCCTATTCTTATCACACCATCTTCTGAAGAGGTTACCCATGTTGCTGATGGCGAATCAGGACACAGACTGCTCTGTCTTGTTCCATGCTGAACAGGGATGCAGGGTGAGGCAATTGGGGTACCCCTTCAGTGGGTCTATCTAAAGGCTCCCAAATTGCATAACTTTTTTTTTTTTTTTTTTTGAGACAGGGTCTCCCTGTAGCCCCAGCCGGCCTGGAACTCCATATGTAAACCAGGCTGGCCTCGAACTCAGAGATCCATCTGCCTCTGCCTCCCAAGTGCTGGGATTAAAGACGTGTGCCACCACACCAGGCCCCAGATTGCATAACTCTTTTTTTTTTTTTTTTTTGTAGCCCCAGCTGTCCTGGAACTCACTATGTAGACCAGGCTGGCCTTGAATTCACAGAGGGAGGCCAGAACTTGTGCTCTCTGGCAGTCTGCTGAGATCTCAGCCCCTACAATGGAGGTCAGAGCAGGCACTCCCATATTTTTTAAAAATTTTATGTTCTCTACAGACATTAGAATTCCACTTTTGTAGTGAGTGAGTTGCCACGCCATGACGGACAAGACATGAGTCTTGTCTTAGACTATCTAGACTGTCTTAGACTGTCTAGGGGGACTGGAGA
The DNA here is from genome assembly GCF_000622305.1 of Nannospalax galili. NCBI lineage: Eukaryota > Metazoa > Chordata > Mammalia > Rodentia > Spalacidae > Nannospalax > Nannospalax galili. The sequence goes on along the minus strand of NW_008346683.1, from coordinate 988,965 downwards.
GATGGCTCAGCAGTAAAGAGCACTGGTTGCTCCTGCAGAGGACCCAGGTTTCAATTCCAGCATCCACATGGTGGCTTACAACCATCAATAACTCAAATTTCAGGAGATCCAGTGCCCTCTTTTGTTGACATCCATGAACATTGCATGACACAGGTGTATGTAACCTACATTCAGGCAATATACTCATACACATAAGACAAAATAATAAATAAAATTTAAAAAAAGAAAAGGCTGGAGAGATGGCTCAGCAGTTAAGAGCACTGACTGCTCTTGCAGAGGACCTGGGTTCAATTCCCAGCACCCGCATGGCGGCTATGAACCATCCTTAACTCCAGTTCCAGGGGAACCCGAAGCCTTCTTCTGACCTCCGCAGCATTGCACAACACAGGTGTACTCACATATATGCGGGCAATACACTCATACACATAAAATAAAAATAATAAAATATTTTTTTAAAAAAAAGAAAAGAAACAGCCAGGTATGGTGGTTCATGCCTTTAATCCCAGCACTAGGGAGGCAGAAGCAGGCAGACCTGGTCTGCATAGCGAGTTCCAGGCCAACTGGTGCTACAGAGTGACCCTGTCTCACAAAGGAAGGAAGGAAGAAAGAAAGAAACTGTCTAGGAAAAGTGAATTTATAAATTTAAATCCTGTCAGACTCACTGTAGGGTGTGGGTTGATAGAGCAGAATGAGTGCGGGTGGAATCACCCAGGCTCTTCTGTCCCCATTCACATATGACATGCACAGATGCTCAGAAATCTGCCTCTATTGATATATGTGCTGGTCCCTCTATAAAGGGTTTGCAAGGAAAGGTCCTTAGTTAAGTGTACATTAAGTGCTGGTTCATGCACAAGACGCTTGTATGGAGGTTAGGACAGCTTGCAGGACTTGACTGTCTCCTTTTACCATGTGGGTCCCAAGGACTGCACTCAGATTGTGACCAAGCACCTTAACCTGCTGAGCCATCTTCCTGGCCCCAACCTTTTAACTATGTTATTTAAACTATTTAAATAGAAAAAAAAAATGTTTTTCTTTTTTAATTTTTCTTATTTTATGTGTACTAGTGTTTTGCCTGCATGCATGTGTATTACATGCATGCCTAGTGCTTATGTAGTGCTTATGAAGAAGGTGTCAGATCCCGTGGAACTGGTGTTGAGGAAGGTAGTCAGTTGCCATGTGGGTGCTGGGAACCGAACCCAGGTCCTCTGTAAGAGCAGCCAGTGCTCTTAACCTCTGAGCCATCTCTCCAGCCCTTAAGTGAAAAAAATTTAAGGCTTATTATTGTTTTGTCTCATACAGGTCAGTTTCTATCCTCCTCTACCACAATTTCTATTTTTAAGAATTAATCGCAGCACTTGGGAGGCAGAAGCAGGTGGATCTCTGTGAATTCAAGGCCAGCCTGGGCTACATTGTGCATTCCAGGCCAGCTGGGCCTACAGGGAGACCCTGTCTCAAAAAGACCAAAAAAAAGAAAAAAAGATACAAAAGAAATAGAAAAGAACCATTTTCTACTACAAGTTAGCCGTTTAAAACAACATCCATACATTACCTCAGTTGTGCAGATTGGAAGCCAGAGTAGAGTGCGCCTAGATTCTGTGTTCAGGGTTTCACAGGGCTGAAATCAGAGGTCGGCTGAGCTGCCTTCCTATCAGGTTATTGAGGTTGTTGACCATACTCAGTTTTTTGCAGTATAAGAACTTATTTTCTTCAAGTTCAAGACCAGCAGTTGCTTTTTCTATTTGTTTAGGAGTTTGTTTTTTTTTCTCTCCTAACTTCTAATTTAATGTGGTTTCTATTACATTTAAAATTTCAGGGTTTTTTTCCCCCCTTTCCTTGGAATAAAGTTTTGTTATAGAGCCCAGGCTGGCCTCGAACTAGCAGTACTCCTACTTTAGCCTCCCAATTGAGCAGTCACCACACCTGGGAGGAGGCTGCAGATTACTTTTCTAGAGCAAAATTGTTAAGAGTTCTAGAGTCACAGAAAAATTAAGAGGAAACTATAGATATGCCTCATAATCCCCAGCCCCACACATGCTGCCTCCATTGAGCTAATGAACGCAAACTCACGTCCACACCATGACTTCCCCAAGTCCATTCTGAGTTGGAGCGTGTGCAATGTTCTGCTTTCTGATGTATCACACAGTGCTTTCCCTGCCTTGGTCTCTGTTCTTTACCCGATCTCTCCTGCAGCCACTGATTCTTTTTCCCATATTTTGCTGTTCTTAGAATGTCGCTGAACCACCTCACTGGTAGGTAGCCTTTTAGATTGTAATGCAAACTTTTAGCCTTTTCAGATTGTAATTCAAAGTGATCCCTTCAGTCTCTCCTTGGCTGGATAGCTCTTTCAGCTCTGAATAGGATGTCTGTGTCACTCCCCAATTTTCCAGTGGCTGTAGATACCCATTTTATGTGGAGAGAAGTTCTCAGCGCCACTGGGTGAAAACCAAAGGAGCAGGACTGAAGGATTGCATGATGAAATGTTTAGTTTGTAAGACGCCACCACACTCACTGTCTTCTGAGTGGTTATGCCATTCTGCATCCCCACTATCAGGTCACTGATGCCTCTGTAGAGGTCAGCCTTATATCCTATCTAGTACCTTCCCTAAACTGCTAAACTCCTGCCCCAGCAGCCCCAAGGTAGGGTGAATCATATGCCTATCTAATACCTTCACTGTTATGCTAAATCCAGAAACTCCTCCCTTCTAAACTCAGAAACCCCTCCCCGCTAGTCTTTAAAAGTAAGGAATTCCTTTGTTCTGTGGCTCACAGCCCAGTTTCTTCCACTGTGGGTAGCCAGCTTTTATTAAGGGACCTGATTGCTTGAAATCCATCTCGGCGGAACCTGCAAAGAATCTTTAATGCACCACCAGCAGTGGCCCAGAGTTCCTGTTACTCCACATCCTCACCAGCATTTGTGGTTAGTGGTCTGCTGTGGTGTCTCTGTCGTTTTTGTTTGTGATTCTCTGACAATGTGATGTGGAGCATCTCTTCATGGGTTTATTTAATATCTGTATATTTTCCCTGGTAACATGTCTTAACATCTGTAGCCCAATTTGTAACTGTTATTTTCTTACTCTTTGCACTTGGAATAGCAGTACCTTACTAGGCAGGTCTTTTGCAAATGTTTTCTCCCGGTCTTTGTATTCATGTAGTACCTTTTGTAAAGCAAAAGTTGTAATTTTTTTTTCATTTATTTCTGAGAGGAGGCCTGAGTTTGGCCTTGAATTCCTGATCTTCTTGCCTCTGCCTGGAATTTCAGGCATGCACCACCACACCCAAATTTAAAGGTTTTTTGTTTTTGTTTTTTCTCATTTTATTTATTATTTCTATTTCATGTGTATGTGTGTATTGCCTGCTGGTAGGTAACTTGTTAGCTGCCATGTGGGTGCTAGGATTCGAACCTGGGTCTTCTGCAAGAACAACCAGTGTTCTTAACTGCTGAGCCATCTCTCCAGCCCCCTAAAAGTTTTTTTTTTTTATTTTAATGAACTCCAGCTTATCGGTTCTTTATGCCTCTGAGATCTTATCTAAAAAGTCACCCCCAAACCTGGGTCATGAAGATTTTCTACTTTGTTCTTTCAAGAGTTCCGTAACTTATTCATGGAGGTTGTTCTTTATTACATTTATGTGTGTTGGGGGTAGTGGTGGTGTGGGTCAGAATTAAGTCTTATTCCACCATGTTGGAGGGTGCAGGAATCCAGTCATCTACCATGTGGATCAAATGAGGTTATTGGGCTTGGCGGCTAGGCTAGAGCCATTCCACTGGGCCCATAGTTTTGTTTTGTGTTGAGTCTGTAATCCAGTTTGAGTTCACTTTCCTGAAGGGTGGGTGTCACATCCCTGTCTGGGTTCCTCTGTGGTAGTGGTGATTTTTTTTCCAGTTTGTGAACATCTAATTGTTCCATTTAGAATGCTGTCTTTCTGCATTGTGTTGCCTTTGCTCCTGTGTCTGCACTGAGGGGAGTCTGTTTCTGGACTCCCTCTTAAGCTCATGGGTGTGCTTGTCTATTCTCTTGCCAGTATACACTGTCTTGAGTACTGTGGCCCTGTAGCAAGTCTTCAAGTCCTATGATGTCCATCCTCCACTTTTCATCTTCAGAATTGTGCTAGCTCTTCTGGGGTCTTTGACCTCTGCATGTAAACTTTGAATCAGCTTGTGGTATCTACATAATAACTTGATGGTCTTGTCTCTTTTAAGGCTTCACCTGATAAAGAGGCACAGTCAGGGTAATCGCCCTCTTGATTGACTCAGATTCAACTTACTAATTACCTTAATTCTATCTGCAAAAAAAAAGTGAAACAGTTAATGGACTCCACACAGGATGTATTATTAGTCCATGGCTTCCTGCGTCCTCAACCATTTCTATGCTTGGTGTTAGGTCAGGAGTCTAACTCAGCTCCTCTGGCCTCTAGATTCCAGACTGTGCTTTGCTGCAGTTCCCTGCTGTCACTCCTACTTTTCCAGTCCATTTGCTTTTCTCTGTCTCCATGGCTATGCTGTAGGCCCTCATCCCTCCCTAGCCCTCCTGCTGCAGGAGGGTCCTCCTGCCTCTGCTCTTTAGTCCTAAAGCCCAGCCCTGTGGAACCCTTAACTGCCTGAACTGCTGCTCCCTGCTGGGGCCCATTAGCCCGCAGAAGGCATGGCTTCTGGGCTCTGGCTACCAGTCTGTGTTCCCAGGGCTCCTGGGCTTGGTGAAGAACTCTCTCCCTGGAATAGTATTCATTTTATTAGAATAACAAATATATTTGTCTTATCTCTTAGATTATGTGCCTCATTCTTGACTATATTGCCAACATTTGGCACATACTGGATACTTAACACTTTTTTACTTTATGTGTATGAGTGTTTTATCTACAAGTATGTAAGTGCAATCATGCCATGTAGTGCACTTGGAGGCCAGAAGAGGGTGTCAGAGTCCCTGGAACTGGAGTTATGGACAATTGTTAGCCCCCATGTGGGTTCTGGGAATCAACCTGGGTCCTCCGCAAGAGCAGCCAGTGCTTTTAACCTCTGAGCCATCTCTTCAGCCCCAAAAGCTATTTTTTTTTTTTTTTTTTTGAGACAGGGTCTCCCTGTAGCCTCAGCTGGCCTCAAACTCACAGAAATCCACCAGAGTGCTGGGATTAAAGGTATGCGCTATCTTCTTAACTGCTTGTTCTACCACTAACCAGTATAACTTTTCAATAAATACAAGTTTGTTTGTTACATAATTGAATAAAATCCTCTATAACAAGTGGGGAAAACCCGTTCTTTCAGTATATGAATTGGGATATTGGCCAAAAATTATGATTAACTTTTTATATAAAGGTAGTTTTAACTTTGTTACATAGATAGGGCATAGGGAGAGATTAACAGTATTATGTTTGAGACAACACTTAAAATGCCTGTTCAGGGGCTGGAGAGATGGCTCAGCAGTTAAGATCACCAGCTGCTCTTGCAGAGGGACCTGGTACCTACATGGTGGCTAACTCTCCATAGCTCCAGTTCCAGGAGATCCAATGACCTCTTCTGACCTCCACTGGCATTGCAGGACACAGGTGCCTTTACATACATGCAAGCAATACACTCAAACACATAAATTAAAAATAGTAGATAAAATAGTTTTTAAATGCCTGTGTAGCAAGTTTTGCAATATGGCCAGATAAGTATGAAATTTCTCATGTACATATTTTTCCTAATATCCTCAATATTTAGGAATAAGAGTCTACAGTTGGGAAAGATTTGGAATTTGCAGACCTCAGAAATTATTTTTTCTTCTTACACGCTAGTAAATTTCATGCAAATAGTTCTTTTTT
>NW_008346683.1:974386-983114 GCF_000622305.1 Nannospalax galili | reverse complement strand
CTATGGCTCCCCTCGTGAACAGTGCCGCATGCCCCACATCTACTGCTGATCCTCTTCCCTCAGCCATACTGTGTACCAGTCCCTTCCTTAAATCTTCTGAAGGGCGGTGGAAACAGCAATTGGAATGGAGATGATCATGGTTGTATACAAAAAGTTTTGAACATAAACGTTCACCACAGTCTCCATTTTTTTTTAATGTGGATGTGTGTATTGCCTGCATGTAGGTAAGTGCACCCGTGTTGTGCAATGTCCACAGAGGACAGAAGAGACTGTCGGATCCCCTGGAACTGGAGTTACTGACAGTTGTTAACTGCCATGTGGGTGCTGGATGGGATTTGAACCCAGGTCTTCTGGAAGAGTGATCAGTGTTCTTAACCACTGAGCCATCTCTCCAGCCCCGATCTTTTTTTTTTTAGACAAGGTCTCATTATTGTAGAGATCTGCCTGCCTCCCCAGTGCTGAGTGCTAGGGATTAAAGACATGTGCCACCACATCTGGCTCACAAATCTGACTTTAAGGCAGACAAGTTCCAGTAACCTTAGAAGTATGAATTATTAAGCATGAACAACTTGTGTCACTATGCTAACTGTAGGGCCAGAAGTGGCCTCTTAGGTGGTCCTGGTTTGAAACTTCTAGATAAAGAAAGAGGATTTGGTGTAGTTGTTTTTCTGTTCTTTGATTCAGTTTGGGGTTTCTCAGATTTTCACTTTGGTTTGCTTTGTGGATTTTTTGAGACAGGGTGTCCCTGTAGCTCCAGCAGACCTAGAATTCACTATATAGACCAGGCTGGCCTCAGTTTCACAGAGATCCACCCACCTCGGCCTCCTGAAGTGAGTGCACCACACCCGGCTTGTTTTGGGGTGGTGGGGAGGGGAGCAGTACTGAAAATACTGCATAGCCCTGTATTGGGGTCCTCCTGTTAAAACTACCAGCTTAGCTGTGACCCTCAGCAAGTCACTGTTTGAGTTACTTTTTTTTCATACACAAATGAAGATTTGGATAGATACCCAATCTGATGGCCTTTTTTCAGTAGGAAGACAACTTTTTTTCCTTCAATGTCAGATAGTAAACTGTGATCTACAATAAACAGTCTTTTGTGTGCCACCTTTAATCCCAGCACTCTTGGGAAGCAGAGCCAGGTGGATCTCTGTGAGTTCAAGGCAAGCCTGGTCTACATAGTGAGTTCCAGCCAGATGGGGCTACAGGGAAACCCTGTCTCAAAAAGACCAAAACATGAAATAAAATAGTCTTTTGTATTTCCCCTGTTGAACTGGCTTGAGCAAAATCTATATATTGCTTTGGGCATTGTGAAGGACAAACAGAACCAAGCCACATGCTGACGCGAAGGACACTGCCTAACAGAACTGTCTGCAGTTACTGCCTGCTTCTCCCCTTTGCCATTGGAATGGGAATAATAATAAAATGGGGACAAGCTGGGAAGGGTGGGAAACTATAGGGTCAAAAATCAAGGCCAGAGAAACCAAAAAGACCATTGATGTAGCTCTTGGGTTTCTGGCCCAGAGCTGAAATTGGTTGATTCTGGTATTCAAAGGGTGAGAAAATTAGATGCTTCAGGTGAAGGTAAAGATCTTCTCAGGACTTAGTTCTACAAGAAATACACAACATGAGGGGTTTCTTTGTTGTTGTTGTTGTTTTTGGTTTTTTTTTGTCTTTTTGAGTCGGGGTCTCCCTGTAGCCCCAGCTGGCCTGGAACTCGCTATGTAGACCAGGCTGGCCTTGAATTCACAGAGATCTGCCTGCCTCTGCCTCCCAAGTGTATGAGTGTATTGCCTGCATGTAGGTAAGTGCACCTGTGTTGTGCAATGCTGGAGGAGGACTAGGTTATGGATAGTTGTTAGCTGTCATGTGGATGCTGGGATTTGAACCCAGGTCATCTGTAAGAACAACCAGTGTTCTTAACAGCTGAGCCATCTCTCCAGCCCCGATAATTTAAAAAAAAAAATGTGGAACACGTCATGAGTTTGCATATCATCGTTGTGCAGGGGCCATGCTAATTTTCTCTGTATTGTTCCAATTTTAGTGTATGTGCTGCCGAACCGAGCATGATAACCAAATTTTAATCCATATAATTTATCACCCAGAGATTAACATCAGCTCTCTTTGTGAGACCAGGCTGGCCTTGAACTCACAGAGATCCACCTGCCTCTGCCCCCCAAATGCTGGGACTACAGGCGTGCGCCACCATGCCCGGCTAAAATAAATTTTTAAGATCATACTAAACTTGGATTCTAATCAACTCTTGCCCTATTCTGTTTTCTCTGTGGCATTAGCCAAAAAAGAAGAACATGTCTGCCTACCAGGTATTCTGCAAAGAGTATCGTGTAACCATTGTGGCTGACCATCCAGGTATAGGTAAGAACCTTTTTCATTTCTGGTTTTTGTTTGTTTTTTTCCTTTTCACTTATATCTTGGAAGCAGTGCATTTAATTAATTCAATCATGAGGCACCTTCTCCCTATAGCATTAGAATACAAATTGAAAGCTAGGTGTGGTGGCACATGCCTGTATTCCCAGCACTTGGGAGGCTGAGACAGAGGGCTCCATGCCAGTTTGAGGACAGCCTGAGCTACAGAGTAAGACCCTGTCTCAAACAAACAAAAGAACAGAAATTATATTTCCTTGTTTCTAGAAATCTTTTAGGTTTTGCCTTAGTTTGCCCCACCTGTAAAAGAGTTCAGGTATATTTCTGTGCATATGTGTACATGCATATGCACTTGCATAGTGTGTGTGAGTTTATGTGTGCAGATTTGCACGTGCGTACAAAGGCCAGTGTCAGGTGTCTTCTTCAGTTTTCCACTTGTTTTTTGTTGTTGTTTTGTGTTTTCATGTGGGGTTTTGGTCTGAGACAGGGTCTCCCTGTAGCCCCAGCTGGCCTGGCACTCTATGTAGACCAGGCTGGCCTCGAACTCACAGAGATTTGCCTGCCTCTGCCTCCCAAGTGCTGAGATTAAGGGTGTGTGCCATCTTTTTATTTTATTTTATTTTATTTTATTGCCTGCATGTATGTAAGCACACTTGCCCGTGGAGGTCAGAAGAGGGTGTCAGATTATTAGCCATCATGCGGGTGTTGGAAACAGAACCTGAGTCTGCAGGAGCCACCAGTGCTCTTAACCGCTGAGGCAGCATCTCTCCTGCAGCTCATTGATCCAGCTAGGCTGCTGACCAGTGAGCTCCTGGATTCCTCGTTACCCCAAATTTTGAAATTATAGATATGAAATACTTCACCTAGCTTTTTCATGAGTTTTGGGAATCTGAACTCAGGTCCACATGCTGTGTAGCAAGTACTTTACCCTCAGCCATCTCCCCAACCCTGCCCCAGTATGTATTTTTTCAACCAATAAAAAAGCAAAGTATAGATTAAACAGGAGCCAGGCCCATGCTGTAATCCCTAGATTAGGGAGGCTCACCTAAAAGGAGCAAATTTTCAGGTTGACCTGAGCTACATAGCAAGATCTTGTCTAAAGAAAAACACCACATAGGTGCATATAAATATGTGGTTGATTTCCAAGATTCTATGGTTTCCTTTTTTTTTTTTTTTTTTTTTCTAATATTTTGTGTGTATGCGTGTATTTCCTACATGTAGGTAAGTGCACCCATGTCCTGCAATGCCCAAGGAGGACAGAAGAGGCTATCAGAACCCCTGGAACTGGAGTTACAGTTAGTTGTTAGCTGCCATGTGGGTGCTGGGATTTGAATCCTGGTCTTCTGCAAGAACAACCAGTGTTCTTAACCGCTGAGCCATCTCTTCAGCCCCGGTTTCCTTTTCTTAACTTCTTTGGGTGGAGCATCATAAGGAGGTGATATTGGTAGTGTTGCTGAGACACAGGACACAGACCCTGCATAGGTCACCTCACCTTTCTGTATCTCAGTGAACCTGATATATAAAAGGGCTACCTACTATACCAAGTTGCTATGAAAGTCACATGGTTCTACTTTACAAAGCATAAATTATACATACATGGAAGGATAATATATGCACTGGAGGATGGTTTCTGGGCTGCTACAGGAAAGTTTTGGTAAAAACCTAGCATCTTGGAGGCTGGAGAAGACGGCTCAGTGGTTAAGAGCACTGGCTGATCTTGCAGAAGACCTGGGTTTGAATCCCAGCACCCACATGGTGACTAACAACAGTATGTAACTTCAATTCCAGGAAATCCGAAGCCCTCTTCTGTCCTCTGCAGGCATAACATTCATACACATAAAAATTTCTTAAAACTGTGCATGATGGCACACGCCTTTAATCCCAGCACTCGGGAGGCAGAGGCAGGTGGATCTCTGAGTTCAAGGCCACCCTGTTCTACATAGTTAGTTCCAGGACAGCTAGGGCTACAGGGAGACCCTGTCTCAAAAAGACCAAAAAAAAAATTTTTTTTTCTTAAAACCTACCATCTTTTACTAAATTCTGTGTAACACATTGTCTAACCTAACATGGTAGGCTTTGTGTTATGACGTCAAGTGAAACAGTAACAGAAAGATACCTGAGGAATGAATCCCTAGAGACTGGCTGGGGAAGGAAGGACTTGAGCCTGCCTTCTGACCACTAAAAATTAGAGTTGGGTTTGGTTCTGAGTGTTTACAATATTGAAATTTGTTCTTCAAACCCTTTTTCCAGTCTTTGTTACCATTAGTCTTCTGTTTTCTTAAAGTTCTTTTCTAATTTTTTTTTTTAATTCTTTTATGTCAGATTTTGGGGAACTTAGTAAAAAACTGGCTGAAGTATGGAAGCAGTTGCCAGAGAAAGACAAACTGGTAAGTTCCCTTTCTGTCCTTTTCATTGCTTTCTTGCTTTCACCAGACAGTGCTGAAAAATGAGAAGAGTTACAAAGCCTGGTTTAGCCTGGAGACTCCGGGGCCGGTGTCAGGCTGTCTTGTTATACAGGAGGCTGTCTTTTTCTACTGCTGTCTCATTTTTTACCCCCAGACCATACTTAAGCCAAACAAAACAAAAAACCAAGACCTCAGTTCGTCAGTGGTTGAAGTTTTTCCCCCTTTGGTCTTTTTGAGGCAAAAAGACCCCAACTGGCCTGGAACTCACTACGCAGACCAGGCTGGCCTTGAACTCACAGAGATCCACCTGCCTCTGCTTCCTGAGTGCTGGGATTAAAGGCCTACGCCACCATGCCCAGATTTTAAAAGAGAATCTTGGCTGGCCCTGATGGCGTACGCCTTTAACCCCAGCACTCACACTCAAGAGGCACAGACAGATGGATCTCTGAGATCCAAGCCAGCCAGGGCTACAGGAAGAGCCTGTCTCCAAAAAAAGGAGAGATAGAGATCATGACTATGAGGGAATGAATCTACAGTTACAACCCTGTACTGCAAGCACCAGTTGGCCATGGTCCTAGCTAGGACTGAAGACTGTCATCCTCCAGATAAGGAAAACATGGGGTACCCTAAGCCAGGCTCCAAGTCTCCATCCTTATCTACCATCAACAGTGTATGCTCCTGCCAAGAAGCTCAGCAGCTAGGCATGGCGGCTCACGCCCATTATCCCAAGACTTAGAAGGCTGAAGCATAAGTGGTTGTGTGTGCAAGGCCAGCTTGGGCTCACAAGATTCTGTCTCAAAAAACAGAAAAGTAGTAGGAGAGCTAAGACTGATGAATAGTCCTGTCTGAATCCTGTGCTGCAGCTCTCCATTAGAAAGTATGGGAACAGGAGCTGCTTGAAGGAATGGTTTTGCTAATGCTCTTCTCGATGAAATGCCCTCTTTAAAACCTACATTTCGGGCTGGAGACATGATTCACCAGTTAAGAACACTGATTGTTCTTGCAGAAGCAGATCCCAGCACCCACATGGCAGCTAACAACTGTAACTCCAGTTCCAGGGGATCCGATGGCCTCTTTTGTCCTCCGCAGGCATTGCATGACACGGGTGCACTTACCTACATGCAGGCAATACACGCATACACATAAAATAAAAATAATAAATATAAAAAATGAAACCTACGTTTCCCTTAGTTGCTTACTGTCTTCCATTACCAACCAGATTAGAGGACGTCTTTAAACCACATGGACATTATACTGAACCAGATGTTTGCTCTGAGATTTACATTTTAACCTTGGGGCATGAAACTTTACCCTCAGCACTGAAAAATGATAGTAGTACCCACTTAAGATACCAGTTCATCAGTCTTGGCACCAGTTCAGTGACTTCAGCTCAGAATTACAGTCCTCTCTACCACTCCACAGCTCCTTTTCTGTTCTTCATGTTGTCTGCCCATGACTGCCTTCCCTGTTGCCTTATCTTTTTAAGTTTCTTTGTGTACCAATCTATTACAGATTTGGAAGCAGAAAGCTCAGTATTTGCAGCACAAGCAGAACAAAGCTGAAGCTACAACGGTGAAAAGAAAAGCATCCAGCTCAGAAGGTTCCATGAAAGTCAGAGGTAGCAACATGTCTCCCTCCTGCTTTGAACACTTTTTTCTCAAGCCCTGTGGACTCTGCTTCCTTACTGGGAAGTTCGGAGAGCAAACAGCTTCCATGAAAAGCAGACCTTGATGCCTAAGTTTTATTACTGAGTATTACAGACTGCAAAGTTCAGTTTTAGAAAATGTAAGTAAGAGGTCAGCAGACTTTTCTGCAAAGATCCAGGAAGTAATCCAGGCTTGGGGCCTTGTGTCTACATATAATCCAAGTACACAGGAGGATTACAGATTCAAAGCTAGCCTGACTGAAATACATAACAAGCTCTGGGCCAGTCTGGGATATCCATAGAGACCATGTCTTTTAAAAAATAAATATTACAGGTCTTTATGCTGTATGCATTCGCAGTCACATTTTATATATATATATTTGTTTTTCCTATAATCCTTTAAAAATGCAAAACTATTCTTATTTCACAGGTCACACAAAAGCTAGATTTAGCCTATAGGGCATAAGTTTTGCTAATGCCTTGTACAGTTCATCAAAAGGGAAAACTGAGTAATGTTTGTGATATTCAAGCCATAGGCACATTTTCACCCCCCTGTTCCCAGCTTCTTCTGCAGGAGTACTGTCACCCCAGAAGAAGTCCCCACCCACCACAGTGCTGTTGCCGGCCTCTCCAGCCAAATCCCCGGAGACAGAGCCCATCGATGTTGCTGCTCATCTTCAGCTGTTGGGAGAGTCCCTCAGCCTCATTGGACACCGCCTGCAGGAGACAGAGGTGAGTATAGCACTCTTTAGTGTGGCTCCTATTTCTTTTTAGATCCATCCATCCATCCATTTATTGTGTACCTATTCTTACTAAATTGTGCCATGAAAAGACATGTAGAAATTTGGGGTCTACCTATTGGTTCTCTTAATACCATCCTGTTCTACAGGGAGACCTTGCCTCAAGAAATAAAACAAGCCAGGCGTGTGCCAGCACACCTTTAATCCCAGCATTCTCAGGAAGCAGAGGCAGGCAAATCTCTGTGAGTTCAAGGCCAGCCTGGTCTACATAGCGAGTTCCAGGCCAACTGGGGCTAAAGGGAGACCCTGTCTCAAAAGAGACGAATGAATGAATGAATGAATGAACCCCAAAACAACAAGAAAAAGCAAAATGAAAAATGAACATAAGTAAATAGAAGTGCAGTAGAAAAGGTGAATGGTGTAGCGATTGTGATCATTGCACTACTGACAGCTTGTGTTTTTAGTGCAGTTCCTACACAGCTGTGACTAGACACAGTACACTGAAAGGATTGCTAGTTCTCATCCTTCTTGAAAATAGGTAGCTGGGGGGCTGGAGAGATGGCTCTGCAGTGAAGAGCACTAACTGCTCTTGCAGAGGACCTAGGTCAGCTCCCAGCACCCACATGGTAATTGACAACCATCCAGTTCCAGGGAATCTAAGGATCTCTTCTGGCCTCCACAGGCACTGCATACAAGTGGTGCACATACATGTAGGCGAAATAGCCATACATACTAATTTTTTTTGTCTTTTTTTGAGACAGGGTCTCCCTGTAGCCCCAGCTATCCTGGAACTCACTATGTAAACCAGACTGGCCTCCAACTCACAAAGATCCACCTGCCTCTGCCTCCAAAGTGCTGGGATTAAAGGCGAGCGCCACCACGGCCAGCCCTAAATAAATCTTTTAAAAACAGATTAGTAAGGTAGTTAGCAGGGCATGGTGGCACACATCTGTAATTCCAGCATTCATGAGACAGGGGCAGGAGAGGCTCATCAGAAGTTCGAGGAGGCCAGCCACGCTGCATAGTGAGACCCCATCTTAAAAAAAAAAAGGCAAAGACTATACAGCCAGCAAAAGGAGAGGGCAGGGTTCTCAGGCTCATCACCACGGTGTGTTTGGATCACACAGTGCCATGTTCCTGAAGAAGGTCTTTGTTCTTTTAGCTTCAGTTTCAAAAAATCTTTGTCTCATTCAACTCAGCTTAAGACATTTAAGCAAAGAAATTATTGTATGCTATTAATGCCATTTTTAAGCTAAAACGTCAATTCAGGAACACAAAACTAATGGCTTGTTTTCATGCTTTACCACGGTGTGTTTGGATCACACAGTGCCATGTTCCTGAAGAAGGTCTTTGTTCTTTTAGCTTCAGTTTCAAAAAATCTTTGTCTCATTCAACTCAGCTTAAGACATTTAAGCAAAGAAATTATTGTATGCTATTAATGCCATTTTTAAGCTAAAACGTCAATTCAGGAACACAAAACTAATGGCTTGTTTTCATGCTTTTGTTTCTTTGTTGTTTTGGGTTTTTTTTTTTTTTTTTTTGTTTACTTTCATTTG